>NC_084478.1:50317314-50618147 GCF_027409185.1 Cynocephalus volans
GGGTTCTACCTTCTCTAGAGAAGCACTTTAGACATTGAGTGCTGAAGTGTACATTGTTACCTTGCCTATACTCCTCCAAAATACTTTTAGGAGCTATTAAGGAGATTTTTGTGCAAAGTTTCTATACGATCAAGCCAGGGTGACCAGAGTTTGTAGTTTTATAGGATGCTATAAAGTGCACATATCCAAGGCAAGTGTTATTTCTTATGCAATTTTTAAGTTTCCTTGAGTCTAAGCACACTAAGGATGTACCAGATTCCACATGTGTCCAAATGACTAATTTTTAAAGACTCTTTAGTATGCTCATATGGGATGGAACGGGTTACCTCTGAGTTCAATCACCTTTCATCAAAAGCTTAATGGTTCTTCACTAAAACTCTGAGAGATCACTGAACCAAATCAATTAAACAAAGGTTTATTGAGTGCACTGAGAATAAGTAGGAGATGCTTTTCTGGGTAACTAAGGAAGATCCTGATGATAACTTCTGGGTTTGGTTCAATTTACCAAATTTCCAAATAAATGTAAAGGATGATGAGGTCTGAGGTAGCTATTCAAACCCAGAAATGGTGTGTAAGGATCACACTTAGGCACTTTAGAGACTCTTCTATATTTTAACATTGTAGCAGGCAAAGTCTACTCAAATAATCAAGGATGCTGAGAGAAAGGAGGAAATAACTGCAATTCAAGGCATGCTAAAATAAAATTTTTTTTTTCCATCTTCAAAGATAAAAGCTGAGAGACAATAGGGGGTATTATCATACCATAAAATTGTAAACGGGATCATGGAGTTCATTAACTTACAAAGCACTAATACTAAAGACATCCTATACTCTGGTTTCTCTTCAGATCGCATAAATCTTTTGCCTTTTACTAAAGACATCTTAAAGAATGAACTATGTCTCTTCAGAAAGAAAAGACAAGAGCTACTTTGCACAGTCAGTAAACTTAGGAACCATTTTTATAATATGTGAGAAAACAAAATGCATTCAACAAGATTTAGCTAAATCCATGGATGGTTACTCCATGATAGGCTATTAAAATAAACCATCAAGAAGTTGTTACATAAACTTTGGGGTCAAGCAAAACCAAAGATAATAACTCCAGTGACACTACCAGAGAAAGAAAACAAAGCTATACAAATCATAAATCTGCTGAGTGTGAATTTTTTTAGTGTCTTCTTAAGTACACATATAAACTTGTAGGCATTTGTACTTTAGCTCAAAAACTATAAAATATTTATCACATAAAATACTTTAAAAAATTTTTATTAAAATAAATTTTTGTTGCTGAATCTATTTTGTGCATAAGTGTTTTTCTTCATGAATATACATTGTTATTATCATGAATACTTATATATTGTGCTTGTAGATAATAAAGACTTTATGACACTTTACATGCATTTAGTACTGTGAATATAATGCATGTTATGAATTTTGGTAATGGTGGAAACAATAATATTATTCAACTCTAAGAATAAGGGGCAAAGTCAACATTAAGAAAATGTTATTTGAAAACGATTTGTTTCAGTTCGTAAGCTAATAGAAAACAACGTTTCACAGTACTCAGTTATAATAAACCTAGCCAAGTTAGGACAAAACTATGTACAGACAAAATATTAACACAATACTAGTAGCCAATGTAGATTGTTTTTCCTAAAATATATCGACCAAGATCTGCAGCTTAATTTTATTCATTTTATTTTATTAAGTAAAATGATATTAAATATTCAATTAAAATCAGAACTATTTTTCTTTTTATATAGAGAGAGGTTTTATATGCAATAAAACTGTACAACTTGATGAGATTTTAGAATAAAAAGAGGATATATTATTGTGATCAAAATTTTAAATGATTTTGAATAGACAACAGTTAAGAGAAATTTTGGTAAGTAAAATAATACAAATAAAAATCTCTCAATTACGCATTACTGCCCTTAAATATAACCAGAGAATCTAAAGGTCTGTACAGCCCATAATCACTCACCATGAGACTCCATCCTTAACCTTGGAGTCAGACCACAAATGAGCCTAATATTCCATAATCCAACAGGCATCAGACATTCACTCATTTAAAAACCAAAGCAAGGAAAGTGAAATGAGTAACATTCAATGAGGAACAGTTATGAGTTTTATTCCTTTACATCCTAGAAAGAATTTAGTAAAGTGACAGACTGCTTTTGTCTTAATAATTTCCAATGCCCAATCAGGTGACCCCAGAGACAAACTTCAGTTAGTGGAAAGAGGTTTGGAATACATATTCAACAAGCCATTTCAGAGAAAATATTCTCCCTGTCTGGAGCTAGTCCTCATGTTGGATTGGGAGAAATGGCAATGTTTCAACCTTAGATGCTGACAATCTGATCAGAAAACTGAAGGGATAAGCAATTTTATGCCTACTGCATGCTATCAATGAAAAGTGTGCATGCACGCACACACACACACACACACACACACACACACACACACACACACACACACACACACACACACACACCCCTCTTTATGGAAACTCTAAGGCCATTGTAAGAATCTCTGGAAATAATCCAGTCTGGAGAAGAGAGAAGCATTTATTCTTTCAGCAAAAAATTAGCAAAAGCCTTTTAGGGACTATGCTGTGAATTCAAAGTTGAATATGACAGAGACAAAGGACAAATATTTATTAAGTGCCTATGACTAGCCTTAAGCTAGTAAGTCACTATGCCTTAATTCTGTCTCTGGATGTCTGGAAGGACTATGCCATTCCTATGACACCATCTTGCCTCCTATCTTCAGGGAGATCATCAGTCATCTCAGAGTCAGGTGGTGTTAATCAAGATCATAAGTAAGCAGGTTCAGTTTTTCCTGAATTATTGCCCATCAGTCTTTTAGAGTCATACTATTTAAGGCCCTTTGGTTGTGAGCTATTTCAAATAATAGACATATTTTTGGATGAATCAGAGAATCTATTAATTACACAAGGTATACATTTCAAATAAAACTGACTCTTCTAAAAGTACAAGAAAATTAATATGACAGCAAGTATTTACCTGGAGCTTTGCCATGGTTAATGATATGAATCTCTTTACAATACACTTTGCTATTGGCAACCAATTTGCCAAAATTAACGACTGACGCAATTTCCAGTTGACAGGATGGAATCAACCTAGGGGAGGAGAAAAGAGGGCGACATCATTAATTTTAACAATTATAACAACCTCACAGTTAAATCTATATACAGACATAAGCAGACACTTTTATCTTAACACCTTAAGAGACATTTCAGTTTCCTTACAGGTCTACCAATGACATACTTGTCAATAAAAGTAATTATGAAGTAAAGATATTAAAACAAGACACATGGAGTTTAAATCAATTTATATTAATAATATCATTAGTAACAAATGTTAAAAACATATTTGGATTTATAACTAAAGGAAATCTATTTATACACATATTTGTATGTATAATGCATGAACATATGTTCATATGTATACTTACATATATATGGGTATAAGTTATATACATATTTGCATATGCATCTTATTCCTGGTGATGGTGAATAAAACTTCTAATCATAAAAATGTAATACAGGTCTTCCTTTCTGGCATGGAGGCACTTAATATCCCTTCTGGCTGCTCTTAGATGCCCCATGTGGCATCACCTCAGACCCAGTCCAGCTGTTACCAGCAGGGGCTGTGGGAGCCATAGGGAGAATGCCCAGATACCTGGAAGCCAGGAAATGCCAACCAGGAGCCAAGCAGCTGAGTGAGCACCTCCACAAAAGGGCACCCAGCTGGAAGCCTCCACTACCTCCAGCAACTCCTTCCACTCCCACTGACTGACCAAGAGCTGAGCAGCTGAGTGAGCACCCCCATGAAAGGGCACCCACCAAAAAGGTCCCAGCAGCCCCCTCCCCTCCTGTAGCCTGACCAGGAGGTGAGTTTGTATCCCAATACCAGGCAGTGTCACAAACACCATTTCCATGCAGGTGGTCTACCATAGCCACTGCCACAACAACTGCTGCCCAATGATGACCCACTGCCATAGAAACAGCCAGGACCACCCTGCAGGCAGCTCACCACACACTTGACTGCATCAACACAAGAAGAGTTACCAGAAGAGCCTGCAAATACAGGAGGAAGTCTTTCTCCTCAAAGCCCACTAGAGTAATAGAAGAAATAACTGCTCTACCAGATGACCAGGCATCAATGAAGAGACACTAGGAATACAAATAAACAAGAAAATATGACACCACCAAAGGAATACAGTAATTCTCAAGTACTAGACACCATAGAGCAAGAAACTCTTGAAATGTCTGTAAAAGAATTCCGAGCAACAATCTTTAAAAAATTCAAAGAGATAAGAGAAGACTCAATTAGAGAACACAGAAAAGCAAGAAAAAATATCTAGATATGAAGGAGGAAATTTACAAAGAGATCAATACCTTAAAAAAGAATGTAGAAGAATGCCAGGAACCTAAGGAGTCATTCAATGATATAAAAAACACAACTGAGAACATAAACAGCAGGTTAGATAAAGCAGAATGAAAAATTCCATATCTCAAAGATGGTCTTTCCAAAATAATCCAGGCAGACAAAAGAAGAAAAAAAATTAAATGAAGAAAATCTAAGACAGCTAGTAGGCAACCTTAAGCACACAAACATCCAACTCACAGGCATTCCAGAAGGGAAGAAGAAAGGAAAAGGCATTGAAAACCTACTCCAGGAAATAATAATGGAAAACCTCCTAGGTATAGGGAGTGACACGAACCTTTGGATCCAGGAAGCCCAAATATCCCCAAACAGATTCAGTCCAAAAAATCCTCCCCAAGACACATGATAGTCAAACTGGCAAAGCTCAAAAACAAAGAGAAAATCTTAAAAGCAGCAATAGAAAAGTGTCAATCACCTATATGGCAGCCTCCATCAGACTAACAGCTGACTTCTCAACTAAAACTCTACAGCCCAGAAGAAAATGGGATGATACATTCAAAATACTGAAAGAAAAAAATTGTTAACCAAGTATTGTATGCCCAGCAAGTCTGTCCTTTATAAATGAGGGAGAAGTAGTGTATTTCCAAGACAAACAAAAACTACAGGGGCTTACCACCATACAATCAGCCCTGAAACAAATTCTCGAGGGAGTCCTACATCCCAAATCTGAAAAATGATAATCACTATTAGGAACACACAAGAAAGAACAAAAGCCACTGTTGAAACAAAAATGAGAACAAGAAAGAAAAAAGAAACTAAATCATACCACCTCAAAAAAACAACAAACACTGAAGATGAATAATAAAAGGGGAAAGAAGGAACAAAAGATATTCAAAACATTTAAACAAAAAGCAATAAAATATCAGGTGTAGAACAATACCTGTCAATAACAACCCTAAACATAAATGAATTAAAATCCTCATTCAAAATATACAGACTGATTGGATTAAAAAACTAGACCCACTATATGCTTACTTCAAGAGACTCACCTCACTAGTAAAGGCACACACAGACTAAACGTGAAAGGATTGAAAAAGATATACCATGAAAATGAAACCCAAAACAAGCAGGAGTAGCTATATACAAGGATTTCAAATAACTTCACAGTAAAAAACAAGCCATCAAATTAAAAAATGGGCAAAGGAGCTGAATAGGCATTTTTCACAGTAAGACATACAAATGGCCAACAGGTACATGAAAAAATGCTCAACATCACTAGTCATCAGGAAAATGCAAATCAAAACCACATTGAGATATCATCTCACCCCAGTTAGACTGGCTATAATCAAAAAGACAGAAAATAACAAATGCTGGCAAGGATGTGGAGAGAAGGGAACACTCCTGCAGTGTTTGTGCAACTGTAAATTAGTACAACCACTATGGAAAACAGTATGGAGTTTTCTCAAAAACTACAGATAGATATTTCACACAATCCAGCAATCCCACATCTGGGTATATACCCAAAGGAATGAAAATCATCATGTCAAAGGTATACCTGCACTCCCATGTTCATTGCAGCTCTTCTTATAATAATCAAAATACGGAACCAACCTAAATGTCCATTGATAGATGACCAGATAAGGAAATGTGGTATATTTACTCAATGGAATACTACTCAGCCATAAAAAAAAGAAAAAAAAAAAGAAAAAGAAAAAGAAATCCCACCATGTGCAGCAGCAAGAGTGAGCTTGGAAAAAATTATGTTAAGTGAAATAAGCCAGAAACAGAAAGAGAAATACTGCATGTCCTCACTCATAAGAGGGTGCTAAGGAAGGAAGGAAGGAAGGAAGGGAAAGGAAAGGAAGGTAGGAAAGCCCACAATAATTCATTGATCTTTCAGAAGGAGAGAACAAATCTGTGGTTACTAGAGGTGAGAAGGGGGGGGGGCATTGAGGAGAGATTGGGTAAAGGACATAAAGAATAACTATAAATTGTAATAATGAATGTGTTAATAATATTGATTTGATCAACACATGTTGTACACAGGTAATAGTAGTCAATGTTGTACCCCCAAAATATTTATCATCAATTATGCTTCAATAAAAAATAATGCTAATACACTATGATGTGATGTTGTGCTGAAAAATGGAATGGGACTACAAACTGAGGGAAAAAAGGGATGAAGTAAAATTTTCAATGGTTTACAGGTCACTAAGGTATTTCCATCTTACTGGATACATTTTAAAGAGGCGTGTAACTATCTTACTTTTAAATAGTAACATTTACTATATGTATGCAATCACATCTTTGCATCTATTTAAACTCATGATGAAAAATATTAGATATTTTAAAATGCACAAGACAGACATAGTTTTTAGGGATACATAAAAAAATCCTTAATAATATCATCTCTCTACTAGAGCACTTTTGGAAGTACAGAATGATATATAGAAACGTGGAAATAAAGCATCATGCAATTTCTTTATCAGTTGACTTCTTCCTTCTTCCTCAGGATTAGCTCCACAACAAGCAGAAGGGGCATTACATGTCTGATCCATATACAAAGAGTCTGAAGTAATAATCAATTATGCTCACTCCAAGAGAGTACTTTGTTTTTTGGGTTTTTTTTGTTGTTGTTTTTCTAATCACACTCCATTCATGCCATTAGGGGGTTGTCCGGATACAGTTGGATTAACTTTATTTACAAAATATTTGCCAAACATATACCATTTAAAAGATAGAAGCAATTGAGACTCCCCTGAACCTCAAAATTTTCAGAATCTAATGGAGAGAAGCAAACAGATACAAACATCTGCCTTATTTAAAATTTAATGAAGCGAATAGGACAGTACTTTAAAATTAAATCAAAATGTGAGGCCGAGCCCGTGGCGCACTCAGGAGAGTGCTGCGCTGGGAGCGCGGCGACGCTCCCGCCACGGGTTCGAATCCTATATAGGAATGGCCAGTGCACTCACTGGCTGAGTGCTGGTCACGAAAAAGACCAAAAAAAAAAAAAAATTAAATCAAAATGTGAATATGAGTTTGCACAACTCCAACTAATAATACATTCAATTGTTAAGTGTTTTTAAGTTATTTTAATAGAAAATACCAGAGAACAAGGCTTCCATTTGTTACAAACACCACAATTTTATAAAAATTTGTCCTTTAAGTTTAGCTGCAAGGAAACTTAGATACAAGTCAGAGAACAGACAAAATATTAACTTGACCCTTATTTTTATTTCAAGAGTGCTCAAAATGTCAGCATAAAATATGGAGATTACATACCCAATTAGAGGGATTTCTATTGTTTTATTTCCTACTGAAATAAGTAGTTGGTCAAAAGTGTCCTCATCTTTATCAGGATGATATTCCACAGTAGCTGTCATCTGAAGGCCAGAAGCAAGTGCTTTATCCAAATTGGTCAAAATCAGTTTGAACTTTAATGGGAGAAAAAGAATCAAATTATACATCTTAACTCCTTATAAGGAAATAATGTGAGCAATTGTAGTTAGGAGTGTATATTATTATCAAAATATAGGTCTTATTCCTGCCTTACAGGAAAAAACTTGAATTTTATTTTTAATTAACAAATAATAATTGAATATATTTATGGGGTACAATGTGATGTTCCAATATATGTATACATTATGGAATGAGTAAATCAGGCTTATTAACATATCTATCACCTTGCATATTTATCATTTCTTTGTGGTAAGAATATTGAAAATCCACTCTCTCAGCAGTTTTGAAATATACAGTATATTATTATTAACTACAGTCATCTTGCTGTGCAACAGATCACCAGAAGTTTTTCCTCCTGTACAACTGAAAGTTTGTACTCTTTGACCAACATTTCCTCTCTCCTCTCCCTGCTCATCCCCCAACCCACCCAGCCTCTGGTAACCACCATTCTACTCTACTTCTATGAGTTCAATTTTTTAGATTCTACATAAAAGTGAGATCATGCAATATTTGTCTTTCTGTGCCTAAAGGCAAATATTTAATGCTCATATTTATATCTATCAGATTCTTGATTCTTAAGATATGCTTTCAACAGTACAGGAACTGAAACCAACAATGCAGTTTATCAAGAAACATGTTAATGCTCATGGGCTGCTTTAGAAATATGCAGACTTACAGAACTAATGTGGCCTCCATTCTAAGCAACTTAAAATCTAATATAGCAAGAAGGAACAGCAACCTAATAAAAATGTTGCTCATTCATATTTACTGTTAAAATAAGTCTGGCCTAAAGATGCCTCCACACATATTTTAAGTTTGGCCCACAGGTTTCTCCCTAGATGGTCATATGTAATCCAACCTGATGTGTAAACAGACTATAACCTAACCTGTGAATATATTCTTATAACAAGTAGCTGAACTCAGTCAATCATGGCAACTGAACCTCCAGTCAATCAGAGGCGGAACGCTGCCGAAACTTGACCATATAACGCAAAAGCTGGTTGCAGTCAATCAGGTCTTTCTGTGAATTAGTTCCTTTTCTCAAGCTATAAATATGACCTGCACATGTGGTGGGGTAAAGCATTCTGAACTATTTTTGGTCCAGACTACTGCTCTATTCTAGAATTACAATTAAAGCAATTAAGTTCTACAAAACTAGATTTGCTGTAATTTTGTTTTTTAACAATACATATACATAATACATAATTGCATGCATGTATACATATAAGGTGTCTTCAAAAAGTTCATGGAAGGATTGGCATTATCTTTTAACTCTATTTTTCAATGAACTTTGTGATGTACTCTCTTGTGTGTTTGTATAAATGCATGTATTTTATATACAGAAAGTATGTAGTACCTTATATACTTTCTGCATGGGGACTAAGGCTTCATAACTTAGAGAAAATGTAAAAGAAGAATAGAACAAGGAGGAAAAACTACTTTTGTCCTAGTAAAGCATTTGCTAGACTCCAGGAAAAATATAAAGGGAAAAAGAACTGATATCTGTTGGGCACTTATGAATGCATTCTACAGCTATTACTCACTCATGACACTTCTACAGTCCTATGAGGCTGATGTTAAGGATCTCAGGATACAGATGATGAAACTGGGATCCATAGTAATTAGTGTCTAAGGTCACTTAGGCACAAGGATTCAAAAACACATATCTATTTGACCCTAGAACTCAAACTCCTACCCCAACAGGAAAGAATACCTCTCCTGAATATATAATTGCCTTAGGAAAGCAAACTATATACCACATGAAAATTAAATAATATAAGCCAAGGACTAATTAAGTGTCATGTGAGTGATTCAAACGTAAATATAACAAAACTCCATGAGAGGACGTGATTACTGTGGGCTACAAATTAGTGAACTTGGACTAAGCTTAGAGGATGGATGTGAAAGGTAAGGAAGAAGCAAGAAAGGTGCTCACTATGGATGTAGGAATAGTTCAGACACAAGCAGAGACAAGAATAAGCAAAATAGTCTCTCAGAAGGCAGCTAATAAGCCAACCTCTTCAGGCAAAGTGTCCTCAGTCAGTAATAGTGAGGTCAGTGAAGTCATGTTGAAATTTATTATTTGAGGATTCTAACGCCAGGCAGAATCTAAACAGTGCTTTGTAGCAAAGAAATATATACAGAAATGGAGTGATTTGTTGATAACACTGGTCTGAGGACTTCTTAATTCCAGCAAACAATAATTCTGATACCTCACGACTACCATATTCCAACCCACAACCTCCTTGCAATTACAGAACAGAAGGAAAACAAACAAAAAGAAAAACGTATTATTCCCCACATAGACCTTTGCTTGTTCGAAGTCCATGTATCAGGTGTGACTATCTTCCTTTAAAGAAGGTATAGCTTCGAGAAAGGAAAAAAGTACTTCAGAAGCATATGCTTTTGGTCAACTACAAGTGGCTGAGCATTCTTAGTGATATGCAAAGGTGTGTAAGGCACCATCCCTACTCTTAGCAGCTTGTGAACTGAACGTTGAGGCAAAACTAATATTTACCAAGGGTCATTGGGACACAAGTCCAAAGTATAAGGAATGTCTGTAAATGCAATTCGTATCTAGTAGAGCAGAAATAATTTGGGGATAATATAATGGAAGTCTTAGAGAAAATGAGACCTCATGTTGACCTTAAAAAACGAATAGGATTTTGTAAAGGGGTGATTCTTGCAGCGGGGGGGGGGGGGGGGGGGCGGGGGGGGAATGAAAACGTTGGTCAAAAGAAAAGGAACTCTGAGCTATAGGGGAAAGGAAGCAATTATAACTAAGAGTAGCCTGGCCAAAAAACCAGAGGCCTCGCAAGTCAGCAAAACACTATTAGATGGATAGTGTTGGTAAGATTGAGTGATGGCACTGAAAACCAGGCACAAGACTATCAACTCTACGTTCCTTGAAGATAAGGACTGTGTCTTCTCATTTTTCTACCAGCAACCCACAGTAGATGACATATAGCACTGTGTATGGCACAAGTGGGTACTCAGTACATAGGTTCAATGCAAATTCTTGAGTCAGAGTGGAAAAACAAGTAATGCTGTATGTTAGGAGAATCATTTTCTAGCTGAGTATAATGATGACAATTTTCTT
Source organism: Cynocephalus volans (assembly GCF_027409185.1). Taxonomy (NCBI): domain Eukaryota; kingdom Metazoa; phylum Chordata; class Mammalia; order Dermoptera; family Cynocephalidae; genus Cynocephalus; species Cynocephalus volans. The sequence continues at coordinate 50,328,289 of NC_084478.1, forward strand.
TACACAGCACCTTCTTTTTACTTTTTCTTATTTTCCCCAAGACAATTAATGCATTTTTCATGAAACCATTTCTTCCCTAATACCCTTTATTCCTATGAAGGGTCAGGAGTGTATATTTTGCAACAACAGCAAAAATTCACACTGATATTGTCTTCTAACTAGTAAGCATATCTGGCTATTCCCTTGTCAGTGTTAAGACCTGTGGTCCGAACTGTTTTCCATTATAAATCTAGTTACAAACCAAAATAAAACTAATTACATAATTTTTCTTCTTACTGCACAAAACCATCTGTACAAGTGTACTCGGAACATTCATAACATAGTGTTTGTCCACATCCAGGAATTACTGCCAGCTTGAGTTATAAAAAAAAATTTTCAAATATATATTCAATTATTCAATAAATATGTGCTAAAGTAGTGAAATAATAAACCTTTTCCTTAATTTTACAGTATCTGGAGTAATCAGGTACTTTTTGGTTAAAAGAGTAGTTATCAGTCTCTTGAGATGTACCTTCTAAAAAAAACATTTAAATTCAAAATTTATTAAAGCATTATTCCATTTTTATGAGAGTCAAGAACAGACAAAACTAATCTGTGGTGTTAGAAATCAGAATAGTTCTCACCTCTATGGGGTAATTACTCTAAGTTCTATAGGAAAGGGGCACTAATGACCTTCTGGTGTGCTAGATATATTCTATGATTCGATCCAGATGGTGGCTACCTGTATGTATACACATATATATAAATTTATCAAGCTTTACTTTTGAGATCTGTGTACTTTAGTGTAGGTAAATACTAAATCATTTTTTTAAAAGAGTAGAAAATAGAACATGAAAGTCCTTTTCTTACTGCCCTCCTAATCACTGACATAGGTTTTTTATGTAAGTACAAATACATATATTTTTTTAAAAATTGTGGATATCATTTCATTTCTGTACATATAAGTCCAGCTGCACTCACTGCTATTTATCATTAGGAATATCTTCTGAAAACGTTCAGTTATCTATTGTTTACATATCAAAAATTCTTATCACATTTAAAAGTCTCCCAGAAAACTTGTGTTCATAGTGAACTAATAGCCATCCATTCATACACATAATCTAAGATAACACAGTGAGATAAAGATGAAATTTTGTCCACTTTTAAATTAGAAGATAGGGACAGACTTTAAGAACATCAATTTTGATGGTGGTACTAAAATCCGCCCACTAGTTTCTAAGTTCTGTGAGGACAAGGCTGTGTCGATCCTGTATTCTTCACACCTACTGCCTGTTACACACCAGGTACTCAACAAATGTCTGTCAAAATATGAAATAATAAACGTTTCCACTAATTCTACATGTCCTGGAGTAATCAGGCACTTTATGATTCAAAGGGCAGTTAATAGAGAATTTTGTTCTCATAATTCAAAATAGACAACTACAGAATCATGAAGCCAAGGTACACAGGTTTGGGACTGTTACAAGTAGACAGTCTTGAAATCCCTTCTTTTCTTTCTAAACCCAGGAAGAAGAAATGGGGAGGTTCTAGGTAAGCTTTTCCCCGCCCTGTTCTCCCCATCTCTCAATCCCGAGCAGAAGGGCAAACCAAACAAAAAGCGCGCGCACTCGCACACACACATGCGCCTTAGGCCCAATCCTTCCCCCATCCCCGCAGAAGCTAGGTGTGTGCTCCCTGGAGAAAAAGGGAGGCGGTATTCTCAGAGCCCCAGAGCTCTCCAGGTCTTGCTTGATACCGCTTAGTGTCTCACCTGCGGCTTGATGGGCTCCCGAAACCGGATCTTCTGATTGCAATGGCCAAGATTGTGTACAGTAATCGGGAGGCGGTACACCCTCCCGGCCCGCGTGTTCAGGAACTTCACCTCCGACGGGGTCACTCGCAGCTGTATCTCATTCTTTGGGCTCTCTATGTCCCGGGGGACGAGGGATCCCCTCTCCGTGTCCATGGCTGCCCTCTTGGTAGCCGGCAAACGAATGCGGACTTGATCGACCGCGAACTGGAATGGACGACCGTCGCTAGGCAACCGTTGGACGCCACGCGCTAGCTTCCAGACCTGCTCACAATGGCGCCGCCCAAACTGCGCGTACCGGCAACCTGAATAGAGATTGCAGCTGTCTGATGAAAGAACTCCGGGGTCGCGGGTGTCACCAGAGTAACTGGAAAACACACTATGACATCCGGAACCCCACGGGCATCTCCCTTTGCTATGGCCTGGCAGGATTTTAAGATGGCATTGACGTGGTGGGGCATTGTCCTGGACCTCTCTAAGAACAAAGCTTCAAGATCAGTGAAAGCGATATGCCCACGGGGAGTGGAGTATTGAAGCAGCAGAAACGGAGGCATTAAGGGGAAACAGAGTCAGGGTCCCTTAGATGTCCTGTTCAGTGGCCTTTAGGCTAGCATTTCTCCATCACTCCATTGCTTATGATACCAAAATATTGGATTAATACAAATGCCAATCAATAGAGGTTGGTAAAATAACTTACAGTCTACCCAACACACACACACACACACACACACACACACACACACACACACACACACACACACACACACACAATGAAAAGGCCATCATCAGGGTCTTTTTTGTTAAGACGCAGTCTGTTTCAGTAGATCTGGAGCAGGGCCTAAGAATCTGTATTTATAACAAGCTCCCTGGTGGTTCTTCTCATCCTTCCTCTACTGTTTCAAAACACCAGGTGCTTTTGCTTCCATTTACCAGCCAGTGACTCTCCTTCAAGACAATTCATTTATCATGTTGGTATTAAGAGGACATTGTGAAACTGTTGTGGGAAAGATTTTACAAGGTATTTAGGTCTTGAACGACAAGAAACTGTTTGGCTGGCAGATGGAAAATCTATTCCCCTCAGAGCAAGGAGGAAATGAAAGCACCTGGTGTTCTGAAATGGTAGAGCAAGGATGAAGAGAGAGTAAGGATTGGGCAGTGTGAATTTCACCCATTGGAAAAGTTCTCACCTAGCAATGTATGGTAAGCAGGGTTTCTAAAATGCCCTCCGCCCTACAGATATCCTGCACTAATTCCCCGAATCTGTGGATATAATGAGTTACCACTCCCATGATTATGTAAAATTGTATGGCATAGCTAATCTTAAAATAGGGAGAGTATCCATGTAGATCTAACATCAGCCCTTCCAAGAGTGCTTTCTCAAGCTCACCGGTGAATAAGAGGTCAGAGGTACTTGAAGCCTGAGAAAGACTTAATGCACTACTACTGGTTTGAAGGTGAAGGGGCCCACATTAGGAGGAATGGGCAGCCTTAAGGAGCTGAGAGAGAGGTCTCTGTTCAACAGTCAGTGAGGAAATGGGGGCCTCAGCTCTATAACTGCAAGGAACTGAGTTCTATCAACAACCCAAATGAGAGTAGAAGTGGGTTCCTTCTTTAGAGTCTCCAGAAAGGAATGTAGTTCTCAGGGCACCTTGATTTTGGTCTTTTGACTTCCTGAGCAGAGAATCCAGCCATGAGGTGCCCAGACTTCTGACCCAAAGAAACTGTGAGATAATAAATTTGTGTTGTTTTAAGTTGCTACGTTTGTAGTAATTTGTTATGCAGCAATAGAAAACAAATAGTTACCAATGTTATCAATGTTTTAATTTTTTGCTGAGGTAAGAAATGATATTTCCATGCAGTTTAATTTGCATATCTCTTATTGTAATGGAAATGAGCATCTTTTCATTTATTTAAAAGTCATTGGTATTTCCTTTTTTCTATATGCTGTCTGTTCATATAATTTTTCATGAAATGTTAATCTATTTCTTATCAAATGGGGAAGTGCTTTATATATAAATAAAACAGCTTTATCTGTGATAGAATTTGTAAATACATTTTGTCTGTCTGTCTATATATATATTTTTTTAACTTTGGTAATGATTGTTTGTCAAACATATCATTATTTTCTTTTACGACTTCTGAGTTTTTAAAAAGCATTTTTATTTGTTCTTAGAAAGTTCTTCCTCATGCCAAAATTATACAAAAGTGTTCCCATGGTTTCTTCTGGTGCTTTTACTGTTTATTTTTGTCATTGTTTGTCTGAGTATTTTTTTGTATTTATTATCTATAAGAAATTTATCCTTGCATAAAAGAGCTTTCAACCCAAACTACCCCAGGCAACATCATTTATTGAATAATTTACAATAATAATTTCAAAATATGGTGTAGTATACTAGAACTTACCTCAAACGTTTTATTTAGTTCTTGGTTATCTGTAAATTACAAGTCAACATTAATTCTCTCAATAACATATTCCTATCTATTCTCTGGGAGTTTCTTGTTGAGATTCAATACTTCTATCAAGTACATTATCCCTTTTGCATTCTACTGTACCTTTTTTTCTCTTTCATTTGTAATCATAATTATATTTCTCTGTTACGATTTAATATATCTAGGTAATTACTCCAAATATATTTTTAATTATTTCATTCTGATTTTTTTTCAGTTTCAACATGCTCTGCACTTTCCCTTTGTCCTACATTTTCAATTCCATTTTTGTCATTTCTCCCTTTAACTTCATGCTTTTGTGAAGCAAAAATTGCTGCATCTCTCCATGCTTTAAGAGTTCAGTATTTGACTGGTGAACTACCTAACACTGGTATTTTAGACAAGGCTAGTTTTGCATAAAAAATTAGGGAGCTGTAAGATATTGATGGCTAATGAGTTATAAAATGCAACCATCACCAAATCAGGACCTGAATGAATGTGATTGGTTGAAATCTGAAATCAACGTGAAAAGACTCTCCAAGTGGTTATCATGAAAATTATTATTCATCAAATGATTTAAGAATCTTTCATTCCTCAATTCCTTTATATCTCTATATGTACTTTATTTCCTGTTTGACCCCAGTGCTTCTCAGAACTCCTTCAGTATTACTTATTTGAAATACAATAAAAAAATGTGTTTATAAAGGGCTTATGAGATTGGCAAAATAAATGAGACTATTTAAAAATCCATTCTGGGACCAAGGGGGAGAAAAAAATCTGTGATACAGGTAATGAAAAAAATTTTTTTATTACAAATTCCAAAAGAATATGTGTGTGTGTGTGTGTGTGTGTGTGTGTGTGTGTGTGTGTGTGTGTGTGTATAATTTGGTATATTCATATTCAGTATGCGTTTCTTATCTATAAGTTTGTAAGTAGCTGATTCTTCTTCATAATAAAGAGCAGGTCTTTAAAATAAAAGGACATTAATATTTTGAAATTAAAGAGTGCCAGAAATCCTAGCAATTACAGCTTCAGGGGCAGGGGTGGGGAGGTTGGGGTGGGAATAGGAAAATCTTGTTCCTGCTGAATGGTTGGAGAAAATATAACTTGTAGTGTATACAAATCCATTATATTAGTCAGTGTTGAGAAAACTTCCTTTTTATCTCTGTTAACATTAAGCAGAAACTCTCTTCTCTCCTTTCTCCATGAAGGAGCTCTTGACAGTTAGTTTCCTTATTTTGTCTATTCCTCCTCTTCTTCCCCACCTTCCTATTTCCCCTTTTCCTCCTTCTTCTTTTTTAGTTTGCTATTTGTTTTTGGCTTAACCCTCAGTAAACTCTCTTGCAACCAGATTTACATACAGTTTCCACAAATGACAGAAATTTCTATTATACCAATGAAATAAAAAAGAGATTTTGATACCTGGGACTTTCTTGATGTAATTTTGAAGACGTGCTAGTATAAACGTTAAGGAGAACAAATTTTAAATTTCTGTTGCGAGAGGAAATCATTGGTTTTAGAAGGTTCTAAATTTAGTTTCTCACTCAGTGTCTAATGTACAACAAAAATATACATGTGTGTGTTGCATATACATATGTGCACACATACGAAAAGAAAGAGAGAAAGAGAGGGAGAGAGTTGAATTTTCAAATAACCAGAATATTTTTATTCAACCAAAGTATCACACCTAAGAGTAACTTCCAGATATTATTTTCTATGTGTTCCAGGATATAAACACAGGTTGGAAAGCAGTGTTCTTAGGGAATTTCTCAACCAGTGAAATAATCCTTCTTTAAACTGAAATGTTAAGTCCTTTGTTTAGTAATGGGAATTAGATGGACTTGCCCCTTCAGAACCAGAATTTTGCCATATAAACTGCCATTTGCCTGAAAAGTTTTGTTCATCCTTAGGAAAAGTGTAAGTGTGTGTGTGTGTGTGTGTGCACGCGCGCTCTCATCCATGCATTTGATTTCAAAGAGGAGATAAAGGTATTAGAGTAGTGTTACTCAAAGCGTGGTCCATGGAAGGATGTCAGTTCAAGAACAGTTTGTTAGTGGTCCATGATAAGTACAGAAAATGCAAGGAAGACTTTAGACACAATTCATCACAGTATATCATGTTCTGGACTGTTAATGTTTCACAAATGGTTTCATTTAAAGCTATATAAGCAAGATTTTTGAAAAAACATTGTTGATTGTTCTGACTGACCCAGTCAACCCATGAATGGGCCAAGCCACATCCCAAGGATGAGAGTGGAATACACTTAAATATTTATAATCCTGATAGAAAGGAGGAAGTGAATCCTGAAAGCAGAAAGAAAAGTGTTTATTCTTTTTTGTAAGGCCAGGGGACAGATGGGCCTGGACTCCCAAATGGGTGGCACTGACTGGAGAATCCCATGGAGAATAACTGAGCCAGCACCCTATGTAGAGGCCTGATAGAATTAAGTTGAAGGTTAAGTACAGGTCAGGATCTTTGGGCCCTACAAGTAACTTCTTCAAGAAGACAGGAAAGTGGCCTCTCTTAATGCTAAGTCTTTAGTAAAATCTAGTTAAAAATCACACCCTGGATCTCCTTTGTGCTGCTGGAAGATAAAGAGAGTAAGAACTGGGGTTTGACTGGAGCCTTCATGTAACCATACGGCATCCATTCTAACTGGCCTCAATTCTGATTGTTTAGTAGCCTTGCAGTACCAGCAATTAATATTTCAAATATTACCTATGGCAGTGGTCCTCCTTAAAGTCCTCAGAGCAAGTGTGGCACAGATCAGATGTTCCCGCTTAAAGAGCATCCACAACCTAGATAAGAAAAATGAAAGCAAGACTTCAGGAAAAGAAACTGAGAATTTTTTTTGGCAACAAAAGAGGCAGTATACTTGCCAATTCTGAAAAAGGGCTGGAGAAGGAATATTTTTAAGAGAGATTGTCTTAGGTTAGGTTCTCATCTCCATGTCTAGGAATGGGCTATGTTCTAGAAATTCAGTTATTGGGAGTGTGTGTGTGTGACAATACTTTTTATATAAATTTTCATTGTTTTATTGATTCCATTATTCTTTAAGATGAGCATGTACAAGTATGGCATTTCATATGTCTTTGACTAATGATTCTGCTGAGATTTTCAGATCTTCTCTCTTCCTTTACCCTCTCCATTCCCTTATGGGATTTTTTCAGCCACAAATATAAACTTAAACAGCCACAGAACTGGGGTCTCCTTAGACCCTCAGGTATGTCTGTAATAAGTAAGATGATTATCCACAATAGTTTGATAAATTTGATTCTAGTAGCCTGAAAGGGTTATTATTCCACTTAAATGTCCATTGTATTAGGAGAACATGAAAGAGAGTTCACTATTTTCTGGTTTTTTAATGAGATGCTACAGATGAAGCAATCAGTTGATAAAAATAGTGCTTCTGGCAATTCAATTATAAATATATTCCAAATGCAATCTACATAAATGGCAGATATATATTTTTACTAAGGCTAGCGCCTTATCAAAGCCAGCTTTTTCATTTTTGATGTGATCCCAATTTGCAGGTGAGTAATGGGAAAAACACTCAACTCTGAGGTCTCAGTAACTGACTGTGTGCCTCAATAATAGCTACCTCTTATTTAATATTCTTGTTAAGTTAATTTCATTTAACAAATACTTATATGCTGCTTTCTGTGTGTCAGATATTTATTTAAGTACTTTAGGAAAAACCTTTTAATTTTCCAAAACCACATGGAGGTAATGTTATTATCCTTATGTTACAGATGAGCAAACTGAGGCACAAAGAGGTTAAATATGTTGCTTCAGGTCATATTTCTGGTAAGTAGCAAATCCAGAATACTAGCTGGGTGGTGTGGTTCCAGAATTTGTTCTGCATAATCACTACATTATACTGCCTGCCATAGGATAAAAACTACACAAAAGAAGAGAAAGGGCATCCCTATGAGAATCTCATAAATCATGCTATGTAGGTGGCTAGACACTTAGCCTATAAATAAAACCAGCTGAAGAGGTCAAAATATTTTTATACATTAGAAATGTATATTAAAATATACATTCGTATAAATGTTAAGTATGTTCTCAATACACACATAAATAGATATTCTTAATATATATTCTAAATACAGTCTTATGCATTAAAATATATATTATACTACTCTTGATCACTTAACATGGTTACCATAGCCTTTGCTCTTCAGATATTTTAAGGTTTTAATCTATTAAAGTTTGAGCCCACCAAAGTATGATCAGAAGTAGTCTTCAGATCTTACTGACCCTTTTCTACATTTCCCTGCCTTGCTTTACATGTTATGTATATCATGTCATATGTGTTGAACAAAGGTCATAAAATGTAATACCTGCAAATTTGACCATTATTTATGATATACAACAGGTTTGTTTGATGCTTGTTAAGACAACATACTGAATAAAAATAGACATATATCCTATACTTACAAAATGGTTAATTAACATGAAAAGCCTAACCCATGTCCTTATTTTTATACACACAAGCCCAGGTTAAGAATCTAGCTTCCCTTCTCTAACCACTTTTGAATAAAATATTTGTTTGTTTTCACCATGATCCAACCAGTTGAAAGCTCTGAAGGTCCCTGGAATTTAGCCCCAGTCAGTACCTGAGCAAAAGTAGCTGAAACTGTCATTTGCTTACCCAAGAGTTTGATAACAAACTTCTTTACTGTTAAATTTTTATTTGCTAAAGAAAGGAATAAGATAAGCAATTTTGGGGGAATAATGTGCCAAGCTCCATGAAATAAATGATAATAAATGATGATAGGTTAGGCAACCATGACAAACCTGGCCTTCTTTGACAGATCACCCATTTTCCAGCAAACCTTGCATATGTGCTTGACAGTGAAACCCAGTTGTGACTAATGTCATCTAAGAGTAAGTCAGCCAGAAACTTCAAAGCCTCTGGGAAAGTTTTGCTGATGAAAATGCCTAATTCGGGCCGAGCCCGTGGCGCACTTGGTAGAGTGCTGCACTGGGTGCGCAGCCACGCTCCCGCCGCGGGTTCGGATCCTATATAGGACTGACCGGTGCACTCACTGGCTGAGTGCCGGTCACGAAAAAAAAAAAAAAAAAAAAAAAAATGCCTAATTCACCCTTTTTCATCCTATCTGGAGATGGGATGCAATGACCAAAGATACAATAGCTACCCTTCACCCATGAGTCAATAAGCATGAGGAAAAAGGATAAATACACTAGGTATGATGGAGCAGAAAGATAGAAATTGCATGAATCTTTGATGGTATCATTTAGCAAATGAATCAATGCCAGCAATAGTTTACCTCCAGAGATTATGCTATGTGAAAAAAATCAACACTTACTTGTTTATGTCCCTGTTAGTATGTATTTCTTTTACTTATATCAGAAAACATATCCAGTCCATATCAATAAGGAGATTCCAGATATTCAATATACTGGTTATAGTTACCCAACTAATAGAATGTTAATGGATCAGCTGTGCTCCTAGATCACTCACTACCTTCATCACCTTCATCCTATTCTACTCACATTGCATCACTATGATCACCACTATGCATAAAAGTGGGCTGTAGCACCCCATCAGCAATTTGCTACTCACTAATTCAAAAATAGATATTTATCATTATTGAGCATTTTCTATGTGCCTGATACTCTTCTAAACAGCAATGAACACATGTGCAGAAACAAGCTGGGAACATTCTCCCCCTAACAGAACTGTATAGTCTAGTGTGGGAAAAAGATATAAATTACATATTCATAAAATAAATGCATTTGATATAAGTCTAATGTAGAATTGGTGTGTGTTCCTACAACAGCAAAAATTAACAAGATTTAACTAGTCAAGGAAGTCAGCAAAGGATCCCTTAAAAAGGTAATTTATGTTATTCTGCATGCTAAAGAATGAATATGTTTGTGAGGGATATCAACTGGTAGTTTTCATTTCTTATAATGTCTTTGTCTGGTTTGGGTATCAGATTAAAGCTGGCCTCAAAGAATGAGTTAAAAATATTTGTTTTTATTCAATTTATTGAAAGAGATTTTGGAGAAGTGGTATTATTGCTATTGGTATTATTTCTTCTTTAAACATTTGATACAATTCACCTGGGAAGACATGTTTGCTTGGGCTTTTCGCTATGGGAAGATTTTAACTACAAATCACATTTCTTTAACAGGTAAAAGGTTATTCAGGTTATGTTTTCTTTGTGTCAGTTTTGGCAATTTCTGTCTCTTAGGAATTTATATAATCAGACATGTTATAAAATTCGATGGTATAAAGATTTTTATAGTAACCCCTAATCCTTTTAACATACAATGGTACATCGAAAACTTTGTGAAAAAATCTAATTAATAGATAATATATACCCACCAGCCCTTAGGCCCCAAGGGAGGCAGCAGCACCAAACCAGCAGGGCAGCTGCCATGCCACAGAACCCAGCCCAGGTGAGCCACCCCACACCTAGAGGCCTGACATGCTGACCCCCAGGCCCAGAGAAAGGCAGCAGCGTCAAATTGGCAGGGCAGCCACCACACCATGGGACCCAGCCCAGGCAAGTCCCCACCCCCAAGAGGCTGATGCATTGACTCCCAGGCACCAAGGCAGCAGTGCCAAATCAGAAGCCCCTGTGGAATCCAAGTCAGACACCAGGGTGGAACGAATGGACCATGAAACCCTCTACCACAGTGACTAAACACCAGTGTAAAGATGCCAGAATATGAAAAACCAAGAAAGTAGGATACCACCAAAGGAGTATAATAACTCAAGTTCCAGATCCTATACACCAAGAAGTTCTTGAATGACTGATGAGGAATTTCAAGCAACAATTCCAAGGAAACTAAATGAGATACATGAAGACTCAGTTAGACAACACTATGAAATGTGAAAAAGTACACAGGACCTGAAAGAAGAAATGTACAAAGAAATCAATGCCCTGAAAAAGAATGTAGCAGAGCTTGTGGAGCTGAAGGATTCATTCAATGAAATAAAAAACACAACAGAGAGTTTAACCAGCAGGCTAAACAAGCAGAAGAGAGAATTTCTGACCTGGAAGACAGCCTGTTCAAAATAACACAGGCAAACAAACAAACAAACAAACAAAAAATCAAAAAAAAAAAAAAAAAAAGAAAGAAAGAAAGAAAGAAAAAGAATTTTTAAAAATTGAAGAAAATCTAAGAGAGATAATAGACAACCTTAAGTACTCAAATATCTGAATCATCAGTATCCCAGAAGGGGAGGAAAAAAGAAACAGCATTGAAACTTCCCAGGTATACAGAAAGTAACAGATCTTCAGATTCAGAAGGCCTAAAGATCCCCAAACATATTCAACCCAAAATGGTTCTTTATAAGACATGTTACAGTCAAATTGACAAAACTCAAAAACAAAGAGAGAATCTTAAAAGCTACAAGAGAGAAGCATCAAGTCACCTATAAGGAAGCCCCCATCAGACTAACATCAGACTTTTCATCAGAAACCTTAAAAGCCAGAAGAGAAAGGGATGATACATTCAAACCACTAAAAGACAAAAATTGCCACCCAAGAGTACTTTACCCAGCAAGGCTATCCTTTTAAATGAAGGGCAAAGAGCATATTTCCCAGAAAACAAAAACTGTAGGAGTTCACTACCACACAACCAGCCTTACAAGACATTCTCAAGGGAATACTGGGTCTGGTACCTGAATAAAAACCACCACAAATATTAAGAAATAACAAATCCCACCAGTAAAATAAAAATTCTAACAATAAAGAAAAAAGTATATCTACTATCCCAAGAAACCAACAAACACAGAAGACAAACAGTAAATCAGAAAGACAAAAGACATTTAAAACATCCAGACAAAAATCGGTAAAATGCCAGGAGTAAGTCCACACCTTTCAATAATAACTCTTAATGTAAAAAAATTAAATTCCCTACTCAAAAGGCACACACTGACTGATTGGATTAAAAAGATGTACCCAACAATATTCTGCCTTCAAGAGACTCACCTCACATGTAAAGATGCACATAGACTAAGAGTGAAAGGATGGAAAAAGATATACCATGCAAACAGAAATGAAAATGAGCTGGAGTAGCTATTTTTATATCAGATAAGATAGACTTTAAAGCAAAAACCATAAAAAAAGATAAAGAAGTCCACTATATAATGATAAAAAGATCTATCCAACAAGAAGACATAACAATAATAAATATATATGCACCCAACATTGGAGCAGCCAGATTTATAAAGCAAACACTATTAGACCTAAAGAAAGAGTTAGACACTGATAGCATAATAGCAGGGGACCAGAACACCCCACTCTCAACACCAGACAGATCATCTAGGCAAAGAATCAACAGAGAAACACAAGATCTAAACAACACTTTAGACCAATTGGATTTGGCTGATATCTACAGAACATTCCATCCAATAACCTCAGAGTATTCATTCCTCTCATCAGCACATGAAACATTCTCCAGGATAGACCACACATCAAGTCACAAAGCAAGTCTCAACAAATTCAAAAAAATTGGAATTATTCCATGTATTTTCTTATACCACAATGGATTAAAATTAGAAATCAGCAACAAACAAAACTCTGGAAACTATATAAACACATGGAAATTAAACATTCCACTTAATGACATATAGGTCCAAGAAGAACTTAAACAGGAAATCAAAAAATTTATTGAAACTAATGAAAATAATGACACATCATATCAAAACCTGTGGAATACTGCAAAAGCAGTACAAAGATGGAAATTTATCACATTAAATGCTTACTTCAGAAGCATGGAAAGATGGCAAGTAAATAACTTACTTCACCTTTAAGAACTAGAAAAGCAAGAACAATTGAAATCCAAATTTAGTAGATATAAAGACATAATTAAGGACAGAGCAGAACTAAATAAAATAGAAACCCAGAAAGTGATACAAAAGATCAATTAAACAAAAAGTTGTTTTTTTGAAAAGATAAATAGAATTGAAAGACCATTAGCAAGGCTTAAAAAAAAAAAAAGAAGAGAGAAGACACAAATAACTGAAATTAGAAATGAAAAAAGGTGATATTACAACTGATACCTCAGAAATATAAGGAATCATTAGAAACTACTATCAACAACTATATGCCAACAAATTTGAAAATCTGGAGGAAATGGATAAATTTCTGGACACATAGAAACTAACAAGACTGAGTAAGAAGACAGAAAACCTGAAAAGACCAGTAACAGTCAAAGAGACTGAAGCTGTTATCAGCAGTCTTCCAACAAAGAAAAGCCCAGGACTACATGGCTTCACTGCAGAATTCTACCAAACCTTCAACAAAGAATTAATACCAATTCTCTACAAACTATTCCAAAACCTTGAAACACAAGCAATTCTCCCAAACTCATTCTATGAGGAAAATATCACCCTGATACCAAAACCAGACGAGATGAACAAAAAAAGAAAACTACAGGCCAGTATCCTTGATGAACAAAGATGCAAAAATCCTCAATAAAATACTAGCTAATACAATATAGCAACACATACATAAAATTATACACCATGATCAAATGGGATTCATCCCAGGGATGCAATGTTGGTTAAATGTATGAAAGTCAATAAATGTGATATACCACATCAATGAAATCAAAGACAAAAACCATATTATTATCTCTATAGTTGCTGAAAAAAGGATTTGACTAAATTCAACGTTCATTCATGCTAAAGACTCTATAAATTGGATATAGAAGGAAAGTATCTAAACACAGTTAAAGCCATATGTGAAAAACCCACCAATATTATCCTGAATGGAGAAAAGTAGAAAACTTTTCCCTTAAGGACAGGAACAAGCTGAGGATGCCCACTCTCTCCACTCCTATTCAACATAGTGTTCAAAGTACTAGCTAGAGCAATAAGGGAAGGGAAGGAAATAAAGGGAATTCAGATTGGAAAATATGAAGTCTAACTGTCCCTGTTTGCAGATGATATGATCCTATACATAGAACAGCCTAAAGACTCTACAAAAAAACTCTTAGCATTGATAAACGACTTCAGCAAAGCTGCAGGATACAAAATCAACACACAAAAATCAGTAGCATTTCTTTCTTTTTTTTTTTTTTTTTTTTTGTGACTGGTAAGGGGATCGCAACCCTTGGCGTGGTGCCGCTCGCACCGCGCTCAGCCAGTGAGCGCACCGACCATCCCTATGTAGGATCCGAACCCGTGGCGGGAGCGCCGCTGTGCTCCCAGCGCCCCAGTGCCGCACTCTCCCGAGTGTGCCACGGGGTCGGCCCAAAAATCAGTAGCATTTCTATACTACAACAATGAACTAGCAGAAAAACAAATTAAGAAAGCCAGCCCTTTTACAATAGTTACCAAAAAATAAAATGCTTAGGAATAAAGTTAACCAAGGATGTGAAAAATCTCTACAATGAGAACAACAAATCACTGTTGAGAGAAAGTAAAGAGGAAACATGAAGATGGAAAGATATCTCATGCTCTTGGATTGGAGGAATTAACATTGCGAAAATGTCCATACTTCCCAAAGTGATCTACAGATTCAATGCAATCCCCATCAAAATTCAATGACACTTTTCTCAGCAATGAAAAAAAAATCCTAATATTCATATGGAATAATGAAATACCACCAATAGCCAAAGCAATTTTGAGCAAAAAAAAAATACACTATCTTACATTAAACTATACTACAAAGCTATAGTAACAAAAACAGCATGGTTCTGGCATAAAAGTAGACACACTGACCAATGGAAGAGAATAGAGAATCCAGAAATCAACCCATACACTTACAGTCATCTGATCTTCAACAAAGTCACCAAGTTTATACACTGGGGAAAAGACTGCCTCTTCAGTAAATGGTGATCAGAAAACTGGATATTCATATGTAGAAGAATGATACTAGATGTGTACCTCTTACTACATACCAAAATCAACTCAAAATGGATTAAAGAATTAAATATACACCCTGAAACAATAAAACTCCTTAAAGAAAACATAGGGGAAACACTCCAGGAAGTAAGAATGGGTACTGACTTCATTAATATGACAAAGCACAGGCAACCAAAGGAAAAATAAACAAATGGGATTATATCAAACTAAAAAGCTTATGCACAGCAGAAGAAACAATTAGCAGAATGAAAAGACAACCAACAGAGTTGGAGAAAATATTTGCAAAGTATACATCTGACAAAGTATTAATATCCAGAATATACAAAGAACTCAAACAACTTAACAGCAACAGAACATGTTACCCAATTAACAAATGGGCAAAGAAGCTGAACAGGCATGTCTCAAAGGAAGACATATGAATGGCCAACAGACACAAGAGAAAATGCTCAACATCACTCAGCGTTTGGGAAATGCAGATCAAAATCACTTTGAGATACCATCTCACTCCAGTTAAGATGGCTAATACCCAAAAGACTGAGAATGATAAATGCTAGCGAGGTTGTGGAGAAAAAGGAACCCTCCTTCACTGTTGGTGGGACTACAAAATGGCGCAGCCTTTATGGAAAATGGTATGGAGGTTTTTTTCCTCAAACATTTACAGATAGATCTACTATACGACCCAGCTATTCCACTGCTGTGTATATCCTGAGCAGAATGGAAATCATCATGTGTAAGGGATACCTGTACTCCCATATATATTGCAGCACTATTTACAACAGCCAAGAGTTGGAACCAGCCCAAATGTCCATCATAAGATAAGTAGATAAGAAAAATGTGGCATATCTATGCAATGGAATAAAAAATTGCAGAAAAAAAGAGATACTACCATTCACAGCAACATTGTTGGACTTAGAAAAAATTATATTAATTGAAATTAAATTAGCCAGGTAGAGAAAGAGAAATACAGCATGTTCTCACTTATTTGTGGGAGCTATAAATAAATAAACAAAAAAACAAACAAACAAAGAAACATACATACAAACAAATAAGTGGTTGGGTAGGGAGAAGACACAGCAATCAATTCCTTGAACTTGTTAAGACAAGTGAACAGATATGATGATGATGGGGGAAGGGGTGAGAGGGAGGGGAAAAAGGAGGAATTGGTAAAGGGACATGAAAATCAACTACAGTGTATATTGATAAAGTAAAATAAAATTTAAAAAATAAAAATAAAAAACTAAAAAAATAAGATAATATGAATGTTTTCATGAACTTTTTGAAGATAGTTCATATGTATTGTTGGTTGTCATGTAACCTCTTTCATTCTTGACATTGGAAATTTATGCTTTCTCTATGTTTTTGATCAATCCGGATGCACATTTTTATTTTTAGTAAAAGGCAAAAGATTTATATGATGTGAAGGGAGGTTCTTAAATGACCAGCTATCCGTTTCACTGACTTTCTCTATTTTTTTCTCTTTTAAGCATCATCAATCACTGTTCTAATATTTATTATTTTCTTTCCTCTGCTTTGTGATTGGCTTTATTTTCTAGTTTCTTAAAGTAGAACTTGAAATCATTAATTTAAGACATTTCTTCTTCCTTAATATAGGAATTTAATATTATAAATTTCCAATACATACTGCATTGGCTGCATCCAACAAGTACAAATCATTGTCTTTTCATTTTCATAAAGCTAAAAATACTTGCTGATTTCTATTTTGACACATAGATTATGGAGAAGTATATTACTCCATTTTCAAATATTTGTAGATTTTCAAGACATGTCTTTTCTTCTATTTGATTCATAATTTTGATTTTTGATTTAATTTCATTGTGATCAGAAAACACATTTTGTATGATAGGAATCTTTTAAATTGATTAAGACTCATTTTATGACAAGTAAAATGGCCTAGCGTAGTAAACTTTCTACGTTCACATGAAAAGAATGAGCATTCTGCTGTTGGGTGAAGTGTCAATTAGTACACATTGGCTGAAAGTGTTCTTTGAGTTCTTTGTATCCTTACTGATTTTCTGCCTACTTGTTCTATCAATTATCAATAGAGGAGTATTAAAATGTTCACCTTGATTTTTTTTTTTTTTCCTGGCAGAATGGCTGACTATAGAGGGTGCGAGCCCTAGCCCCTAATGCAAAAAAAGTCCAAAACAACAAGTAGATAATCATCTGTAGAGTGTCCAGGAGAAAACAATGAAATTAAGTGAAACAGTGAAGAAACCCCCCAAGATCTGGAATCGTGAGACAGGGAAGGACAGGGAAAGCACCTGACCAAGACTGGCATGGAGACTGGAGAGACCCATCACTGCTGGGACTAAGTAGTAAGGGGGTCAGAAGTCAGTGCTCCCACCACAAATGTCTGAAAATCAGGTTGCAAGTAACTGTGTGGCCTTCGTGGACAGTCAGCCGAGCATGAGGAGCTACTAAGAGCCCACATGACTGTATTTTTTCAGAGGAAAAGTACACACTGAGTGCCCTGCCCCCCTGTATCCTCAGCTGCAACTGGATATTTCCACTCTGGGAGAGGAACCAGGGGAGCTCAGAGTCCCCTTGAACCAGCAGGCCCACCCACCACAGCAGAGAGCATGAGAGGGGCACACCAGCCACCTGGATCCATGCCCACATTCCCCCAGGAGCTCAGAGCCCTGTCTGACTCAGCACACCCTCATCCTGCCCCAGCAGAGATTGAGTGGGGAGTGTGCTGGTCATCTGGATCCATGCCCACCTTCCCCAAGAGCTTACAGTCTCACCCAACATGGCAGGTCTGCCCACACCAGCCGACAGCATGCAGGGTTTCACAGGCCACCTGGATCTATGCCTACCTTCTCTGAGAATTTAAAGTCCCAAACGACACAGTGGGCTCACCCACCTCAGTGGAGAGGGTGAGGAAAGCAAGCCAGCACCAAATACCATGCTCATCTAGAACCAAACCTACAATGCCCAATATAGAACATTTCTGTTGGTAAAAGTCTCTCACTTCAAAAACTATTCCAAAAATTAAAAGAAGCAACACCACCACCAGATGCCCAGACATCACCACAAAGATAAGAGAGGCATGAAATAACATGGAAACATGAAACCCCACAAAGAACACAATACTTCTCTAATAGCAGACTCCAAACAATAGGAAACTGGTGAAATGCATGAAGAAAAATAACAAATGACAATCATAAGTAAACTCAACATGATGCAAGAAAAAATATATAAAAATCAAAATAAAGTCAAAAACATAGTCAATGACATGTATAAAAAATTTTTTAAAAAACGTAGAAACCATAAAAAAGAATAAAGCAGAAATTCTGGAACTGAGAAACCCATTCAATGAAAGAAAAAAAGCACAACTGTGAGCATAAGCAACTGGCTAGAAGAAGCAGAAGACAGAATTTCTGAACCAGAAGACACTTTTTTTTTTGTTTTTTGTTTTAATTAACACAATTGGACCAAAAAAAAAAAAAAATGAAGAAACCCTACAAGATCTCTCAGACAACGTTAATTATACAAAAATCCCTATTATGGGTGTAACAGGATGGGAAGGGAAAGGAAAATACATTGAAACCTTATTTAATTTAATAATAGCTAAAAACTTCCCAAATATTGGAAGAGATGCAGTCTCCCAGTCCAAGAAGTTCAAGGTTACACTAAACAAGTTCAACCTGGAAAGGACTTTCCTGAGACCCATTACAGTCAAATTTTCAAAAGTAAAAGACAATGAAAGAATTCTAAAAACAGCAGGAGAAAACCATCAAGTCACCTCTAAAGGAGTCCCCATCAGACTAACAGCAGATTTCTCAGCAGAAACCCTACAAACCAGGGGATGGTGAGATGATGTATTCAAGGTGCTAAAAGAAAAAAATAAACCTGCCATCCAAGAATACCGTATCCAGCAAAGCTATCTGTCAGAAATGAAAAAGAAATAGTATCTTTACCACATAAACAAAAACTGCAAAAATTCACCACCATAAGATTGGCCCTACAAGAAATCTTCAAGGGAGTCCTACATACAGAATCAAAATGTGATGACTATCGTCATGAATACATTAGAACACATAAAAACCAGTATTAGAGCAGACACACAAATAAGAAAAAGTAAATATACCTTATTGATACAAAAAAAAAACCACACCAAACATTAAAGATGAGCAATAAAAAGGAAAGAAAGAAAAAAAAAATACAAAACAGAGGAGCTGAGGACTGTCCTCTTGACCCAGAAGCAGGCAGAAAACAGAGCACACTCAGTGTTCTAGGCTGGAGTGAAGTACAGCATCCCCTGCCCAGAAGCAGGCACAGAGCAACAAAAACACCATTTCCATGTGGGTAGTCTACCACAGCCACCACCACAGCCACCACCACAGCCACAGCTGCCACAAAAACAGATCAATGCCACAACAGTAGACACACCCACTGTGGAGTTGGCCTGCCCTACACTCATCTGCATTAACCCAAGGAGTGTCACAAGTGGAGAACAGAAATAGAAGAGGATGTCTCCCTCCTCAAAGCCCACTCCAGAGTAATAAAAAAAGCAACTGCTCTACTAGATGAGCAGACATTAATGTGAGTTACTAAAAAAAAAAAAGAAAACACAAGAATATATGACACCACCAAAAGAATACAGTAATTCTCAAATTCCAAACCCTATTGAGCAGGAAATTCTTGAAATGACTGAAAAGGAATTCTGAACAGCAAACATAAGGAAACTCACTGAGATATAAGAAGGCTCAGTTACACAACATAATGAAATGAGAAAAAAATCCAGGATATAAAAGAGAAAATTTACAAAGAGATTAATAACTTGAAAGAGAATGTAGTAGAACTCAGAAGTGAAAAATTCGCTCAACAAAATAAAAATCACTACCAAGAGCTTAAGCAGCAGGCTAGAATAAGCAAAAGAAGGAATTTCCAATCTTGAAAAGTCTTTTCAAAACAACCCAGGTGGAAAAAGAAAAGAAAAGTAATATCAAAAAATTAAGAAAACCTAAGAGAGCTAGAAGACAACCTTAGGCAAACAGACATTCAAATCATGGGTGTTTCAAAAGGGGAGGAGAAAGGAAAAGGTATGGGAAACGTATTCAATGAAATAATAATGGAAACTTCCCAGTTGTAGGGAAAGAAACAGACATTCAGATTGAAGAGGCTTGAAGATCCCCACACAGATTCAAGCCAGAAAGATCCCCTCCAAGACACATTATAGTTAAGCTGGCAAAGCTCAAAGACAGAAAGAATCTTAAAAGATGCAAGAAAAAAGCATCAACTTACCTATAAGGGAACTCTCCTATCACACTTACAGCAGACTTCTCAAACAGAAACTCAACAGAAAATAGGATGCTTTATTCAGAATACTAAAAGAAATCAACTACAAGCCAAGAATACTATACATAGCAAGGTTGTTCTTCAGAAACAAGGCAATAATAGTGTATTTTTCATATGAACAAAAACTGCAGGAGTTCACCACCACATGACCAGCACTACAAGAATTCCTCAAGGAAGTCCTACATCTGGAACCCAAAACAATGATAATCACAACCATGAACACACAAGAAAGAGCAACACCCACTCATAGAACAAAAATGAAAACAAGGAAGAGAAAGAAACTAAATCTTACCACCACAAAAAACCCATAATAATAATGTAATAATGGCCCTGCTTTATTTTTGAATTTAGTAA
This sequence comes from Cynocephalus volans, assembly GCF_027409185.1. NCBI lineage: Eukaryota > Metazoa > Chordata > Mammalia > Dermoptera > Cynocephalidae > Cynocephalus > Cynocephalus volans. Next base: position 50,349,039 of record NC_084478.1, read on the forward strand.
TTTTGGTCTTCTCTCTTTTTGTCTTGGTCAATCTACATAAAGGTTGGTAAATTTTGTTGATCTTTTTAAAAGATCAAGTTTTGGTTTTGCTGATTATCTCTATTATTTCTTTAATTCCCTATTTTATATATTTCTGTTGTAATCTTTGTTACTTCCTATTTATATTTGCTTTTGGCTCAGTTTGCTTTTCATTTTCTATTTCCTTAAGGTGGAAGTTTACATTACTGATTTGAGATTTGTCTTACTTTTAACATAGGTGCTTACAAGTCTAAACTTTCCTCTAAGCACTGCATGAACCCTGAATCCTATAAACTTTGATATGTTGTACTTTAATTTTTATCTCAAAGTACACTTTAATTTTCCTGTGATTTTTTTTTTACCCATTGTTCATTTAGGAGAGTGTTGCTTAATTTCCACACCTTTGTGAATATTCTAAATTTCCTTCTGTTATTGTGGTCAGAGAACAAATTTTCTATGATCTTAGTCTTTTTAAATGTATTAAGACTTATTTCATGGCCAATTTTTTTAAATGCAAAACAAAAGCAAACAAACAAACAAAAAATAAATGCAAAGGCCATATTAATTAACAAAATGGCTGGAATAAGGCAATAACTTTCAATAACAGCCCTTAATGTAAATGAATTAAATTCTCCACTTAAAAGATATAGACTGAATGAATGGACTAAAAAACTAAACTCATCTATATTCTGCCTGCAAGAAATCCACTTCATCAGTAAAGACACACATAGTCTAATAGTGAAAGGATATAAAAAGATACTCCACAGAAATGGAAATCAAAAACAAGGAAGACTTGGGGGCCTAGGCAGGAGCCAAGAGCAGCCATACACTCCATCCAGAAGCAGGCAAGCAGCAGAGTACACCCAGGGGCCTAGGCAGGAGGAGAGGCCAGCATCCACCACCCAGAAGCAGGCAAGGAGCATGAAAGAAATACCATTTTCACCCAGATGTCCTTCCACAGCCACTACCACAGCCACAGCTGCCACAAAAGCAGCTCAGCATCACAGAAGGAGCCACAGCCACCATGAAAGTGGACCACCAGACACTTGATGGTAGTGATACAAGGAGAGTCATCAGTAGACACTACAAAAACAAGAGGATGTATCTCTCCTCAAACCTCCCTACAGAGTAATAGAAGCAACTGCTCTAGCAGATATCCAGGCATCAATGTAGAGATAATAGAAATATGAAAATCCAAGAAAATATGACACCACCAAAAGAATATAATTTTTAAGTACCAGATGAAATGACTGAAGAGGAATTCTGAGCAACAATCTTAAGAAATCTCACTGAGATATGAGAAGACTCAGTTAGACAATATAATAAAATGAGAATAAAAGTCCAGGATATGAAGGACTAAATTTACAAAAAGATTAATATCTTAAAAAAGAGTGTAGCAGAACTCAGGGAATGGAAATATTCACTCAATGAAATAAAAAGCAACTGAGAGCTTAAGCAGCAGGATAGAACAAGCAGAAGAAGGAATTTATGATCTTGAAGATCTTTTCAAGATAACCCAGGTGGACAAAAAAAAAGTAAAAAAAAAATAATATTAAAAACTGAAGAAAATCTAAGAGCTAGAAGACAACCTTAGGCAAACAAACATTTAAATCAGGAGTTTTCCAGAAGGGGAGGAGAAAGGAAAAGGCATGGAAAACCTATTCAATGAAATAATAACAGAAAACTTCCCACGTGAGGGAGACATGGACATTCAGATCCAGGATGCTTGAAGATCCCCAAACAGGTGCAGCCCAGAAAGATCCTCTCCAAGACACATTATAGCCAAATTGGCAGAGCTCAAACACAAAGAGATAATCTTAAAAGGAACAGGAGAAAAGCATCAAATCACATAAGCAAGCTCCTATCCCACTAACAACAGACTTCTCAACAGAAACTCTATAGGCCAGAAGAAAATGGCATGACATATTCAAAATACTAAAAGAAAACAACTGCCCACCAAGAATACTATATCTAGCCAGGCTATCTATCAGAAATGAGGGGAAAATAGTGTATTTTCCAGATGAACAAAAACGGTGGGAGTTCAGCTCTACAAGGAATCCTCAAGGGAATCCTGAATCAGGAAAATGAAAAATGATAATCACTCATCTTATCAGCTATAGTTCTGTTCAAACTTTAACTTTCTGTTTTTCACAGTTCGGTTTTTGTAGGTTGTGTGTTTCCAAGAAGTTATTCATTTCGTCTAGATGATCTGATTTGTTAATTAACAATTATTAGTAGTATTCTTTTATAACCCTTTTGAATTCTGTAAATTTTGTTATAATGACCCCTTTCATTTCTGATCTTAATTATTCAAGTCTCTCTTTTTTCTTACTCTATCTAGGTAAAGGTTTGTCAATTTAGTTGATCTTGTCAAAGTACCAAATTTTGGTTCCATTGAATTTATCTATATTGTTTTCTATTTTCTATTTCTTTTATCTGTGCTCTAATTTTGTATTATTTACTTCCTTTGCTAGGTCTGGGCTTAGTTTGCTCTTCATTTTCTAGTTTCCTAAGGTGCAAAGACGATTGTTGATTTGAAATCTTTCTTTTTATTAATGTATGCATTTACATTAAATACATTTCTCTTTTAGCAAAAAAATTTTTAAAAATATTTTTTCAGTCTTTTTTTGGATGTATATCTGGAGTTTAAATTTACCTAGTTATTTTTAGTGCCATGTTTCACCCTTTTTAACTTATATTATATCTTGAAAATTTGTCTTAAATACTCTTTGAAATTATGATTTTAATAACAGTAAAATGTAAAATATTACATTTTATGGAGGTCCATAATTTATTTAGCCATTCTCCTATTGATGGACATTCAATTTATTCCCATTTTTTTACCTTTATATAACTGCCTTCCACATAAAAAAAATGTATATTTTCTTTGATCATTTGTTTACCATTTCAAGAAGTATGATAATTGGTTGAAAGTCTATGAACATTTAAGGACATCTATTTATGAATCCAATCAGTTCCCCCCAAAACTTTACCAATTTATACTTATGCTAGAAGATTTTTGATGTTGTTTCTCTCATAGCACCAGTATTATATAGTATCATATTTTTTCAGTTTGAGAAATAAAAAATGTCATATTTCTGTTTTAATTTCCATTTCTATGAACAATTTAGAATGTGCTTATTAGCAATTTGTGTTTCTGTTGGGTGTATAACTTGTCAGCTCATGTCCTTCAGCAAATTTCTGTTAAGATATTTCTAATTCATTCTGAAGAGTTTTCAATATATTAAGGATGTTAATCTTTGTGTGATAAATTTGTTCCTTATCAATAGACTTAAAATTCAATTTGTGATTTTTTTCATTTCTATATTGAGAAAATAATTTTCTATCTAAACATTAATTGAATAAAAAAAGGAAAATTTAAAAATAATAAATAATTAAAGCCAAGATGATGACCAATTGATCATCTCCTTGTGATGTTAAAATAAATGGAAATAAACACAGGCTTGCATAAAAGAAACACACACACACACACACACACACACACACACACACACACAAGTTAACACATTTATATCAGATAAAATAAACTTTAAAGAAACAACTATAAGAAGAGACAAAGAAGGATGTTATATAATGATAAAAGGATCAATGCAGCAAAAAGATATAATAATCATAAATATATGTGCACCTAGCATGGGAGCACCCAAATATAAAAGGCAAATGTTGAGCACTTTAACACACCTCTCTCATCATTGGACAGATCATCTAGACAAAAAATTAGCAAAGAAATATTGGATTTAAATGCACTTTAGAGCAAATGGACTTCACAGACATTTACTGAACATTTCATCAAACAACTGCAGAAAATACATTCTTCTTGCCAGCACATATATCATTCTCCAGGTCAGACCACATATTATGCCACAAATCATGTCTCAAAAACTTAAAATGACTGAAATCATATCAAGTATTTTTTTCAGACCACAATGGAATAAAACTAGAAATCAATACCAAACAAAACTTTGGAAACTATACATGGAAATTAAAAAAATATGTTCATAAACAATCAATAGGTAAAAAAAATAAATAAAGCAAGAAATAAAAAAAATTCCTTGCTATAAATGAAAATACAAGCACAACTTACTAAAACCTATGAGATACTGCAAAAGCAGTGCTAAGAGGGAACATTATTACACTTAGTACCCGCATCAAAAAAGTTGAAAGATCTCAAATTAACAACCTAACACTACACCTCAAGAAACTAGAAAAGCAAGAACAACATAATCTCCAAATTAGTAGATGAAAACAAACAATAAAGATCACAGCAGAACTAAATGAAATAGAGACCCAAACAATGATACAAAAGATTGAAGAAACAAAAAAGTTGGTTCCTTCAGAACATAAACAAAATTGGCAAACCATTAGCTAGCCTAACTAAGAAAAGACCCAAATATCAAAAATAAGAAATGAAAAAGGTGACATTCCAACTGATTCCACAGAAATACAAAGAATCATTACAGAGTACTATGAACAACTATACACCAACAAATTTGAAAATCTACAGGAAATGGATAAATTTCTGAACACATCCTCCCTATCAGGACTGAACCAAGAAGTAATAGAGAACCTGAACAGACTGATCATAAGTAACAAGACTGAATCAGCAATCAATTATCACAATAAAGAAAAGCCCAAGGCCAGATGGTTTCACTGCCGAGTTCTAACAAACTTTTAAAGAAAATTTAATACCAATTCTTCTCAAACCACTCCAGAAAACCAAAGCAGACGGAATTCTCCCAAACTCATTCCATGAGGCCAGCTTCACCCTGATACCCAAGCCAGATAAAGAGATGACAAAAAAATAAAATACTCAAGTCAATATCCTTGGTGCACTTAGATGAAAAAATTCTCTACAAAGTAGCAAATAGAACTCAACAACACTTTAAAAAGATTATACACCATGATCAAGTGGGATTCATCCCAGTGATGCAAAGAATGTCTCAATATACACAAAACAGTAAATGTGATACGCCACATGAACAAAGTGAAAGATAAAACCCCTGTGATCATCTCAATAGATGCAAAAAAGAATTTGATTGAATTCAATATCCTTTTATGATAAAAACTGTTGACAAACTAGGCATAAAAGGAAAGTATATTGATACAATAAAAGCCATATATGACAAACCCACAGCTAACAACATCCTGAATGGGTAGAAGTTGAAAGCTTTTTCTTTAAGAACAGGAACAAGACGAAGATGCCCACTCTCACTACTTCTATTTAACATAGTACTGGATGTTTTAGCTAGAGAAATTAGGAAAGAGAAAGGAATAAAGGGCATCCAATTTGGAAAAGATAAAAATACAATTATCCATGATTTCATATGACAAGATCTTATATACAGAAAAACCTAAAGAATCCACCAAAAAATTCTAAAATGTGATAAATTCAGGAAAGTTGCAGGATATAATACCAATATACAAAAGTCAGTAGCATTTCTATACACAAACAACCAACTAGCAGAAAACAGAAATCAAGAAAGCAATCCCATTTATAGTATCTACTGAAAAATAAAATAAAATACCTGGGAATAAATCTGACCAAGGAGGTGAAAATCTCTACAATTAAAACTACAAAAAACTGATGAAAGAAATTAAAGAGTACACAAAAAGATGGAAAGACATTCCATGTTTGTGGAATGGTAGAATTAATGTTGTGAAAATGTCCAATCTACCAAAAACAATCTACAGATTCAAAGAAATCCCTATCAAATTACCAATGACATTCCTCACAGAAATTAAAAAGCAAAAAGCAATCCTTGCATTCATATGGAACAATAAAACACTTCAAACAGCCAAAGCAATCTTCAGAAAAAGAGTAAAGTGGGAAGTATTACATTACTTGACTTCAAATTATACTACAAATCTATAATAACCAAAACAGCATGGTACTGACATAAAAAAAGATACTTGGACTAATGGAATAGAACAGAAATCACAGAAATAAACCCGTGTACTTACAGCCAACTGATCTTTGATAAAGGCTCTAAAAATCTAAGTCTACATTGGTGAAAAGACAGCCTCTTCAACAAAATGTGCTGTGAAACTGGATATCCTTGGGTAGAAAAATGAAACTAGACCCTTACCTCTCCCCATATACAAAAATCAACTCAAGATTTATTAAAGACTTAAAAATAGGTCCTGAAACTGTAAGTCTTCTAGAAGAAAACACAGAGGAAATGCTCCAGGACACAGGACTAGGCAAAGATTTTATGACTATGATGTCAAAAGCATAGGCAACAAAGGTAAAAATAAACAAATTGGATTATATCAAAGTAAATAGCTTCTGCACAGCCAAGGACACAATCAACACAGTGAAGAGGCAACCTACAGAATAGGAGAAAACGTTTATAAACTTAGTAACCAACAAGGAGCTAATTTCCAGAGTATACAAGGAACTCAACTAGATAGTAAATAAAACCAAGTAACCCAATTTAAAAATGGGCAAGGGAGCTCAATAGACATTTCTCAAAAGACGATGTACAAATGGCCAACAGGTATATGAAAAAATGCTCATCATCACCATTCATCAGTGAAATGCAAATCAAAACCACACAGATATAATTTCACCCTAGTTAGACTGGCTATTATCAAAAAGACAAAAAAGTAACAAAGGCTAGAGAGGATGCAGAGAAAGAGTAACATTTATACATTGTTGGGATTGTAAATTAGTACAGCCATTATGGAAAACAGTATGGAGTTTTCTCAAACAACTACAGGTAGAACTGCCATATGATCCAGCAACCCCACTGCTGGGTGTATACCCAAAGGAATGGAAATCATCATGTCAAAGGGATACCTGCACTCTCATGTTAATCTCAGCTCTGTTCATAATAGCCAAGATGCGGAACCAACCTAAATGTCCATTGACAGATGATTGGACAAAGAAAATATCATATACATACACAATGGAATGCCACTCAGCCTTAAAAAAGAATTAAATTCTGTCATTCTCAGCAACGTGATTGAGCTTAGAGAAAATTTCTTTAATTTTTGTATTAGCATTTTCATTTTATAATGTTCTAAGATGTTCTTGTGGAGCAGTTGGGATGGGAGAGGGAGAGAGGAAGGAGGAAGGAAATAGGGCAGGAGAAGGAGGAAGGAGGGGGGGCATGATTGATGCTGGTGGCATCCTCCTCGTTCCTGCCATGGAGACCAGGGAGCTTCCAGCAGTGGCTCGGTTATTGCTGGGCTTGATGAAGCTTTCAAGAGGGTGTGACTAATGTCCTTGGCCACACATCACCCTGGCTTGGGAGACCAGGGGGCTTTCAGTGGAAGCTCAGTGGTCATTGCTGGGCTAGTTGCAGATGTCAGTGGGGCATGGCCAAAGCCCTTGGCCCCCTACCTCCCTGGCTTGGGAGCCCAGGGGACTTCTGGTCCTTCTAGGTTTTATAGGTGTTCTTCGCTGATGTGAGACTTTTATTAGTTAATATCAAACTTTGTCTCTGGTCTGTGGGAATTTTTTTTTTTTTCTTTTAGTTCTGTGTTGGATTATTCACTGTTCTCACAGCTTAAACTCTGTACTGGAACTAATTTGTCATCCTCTGGTTACTTCTAAAGTAAGAGAACTTCCTGTGGGGACCAGCACTTGAGCACTGTAGTTGGGCTAAATTGCTGCTTTGCTGCTGATTCTCTGAAGAAGGCTTTATGTGCAGTTAGGTTTTAATGGTTGACCTTGCATGTACTTCCAGGTCCCATGAGGTCTGGTACACCTGGATTGTATGGAAGCTCTGGTCTAGGCCTGAGACTTTTCAGCAAACTGCAGATCTGTATTCCTGACCAATCTCCACTGAGTGGTCCTGTGCTTATTATGGGACAGATCAGCTGTCCATGCTGTGCCCCAGTGTTCCCCTGGTGGGCCTGTCTCCCCCGCCACCCCTACTCCAAACCCTTCCCATGGGACAGGCCATGCGCCAGTCCCTTGCGATGACTCACCAGCCACTGAGTGGCTCCTTTTTCCAGTTGTTGTGGCTGCTCACACCTATGTGGGTCCACAGGACCCCTGTTAGTGGTCTTGCTGGTCTGAGGGCCACCAAGGCCCTCTTCTCCCCTGCCACCTCCAAGCAACTTCATACAATGGGCACAGCTGTGGCTTTTGCCAACTCTTGCTCTGTGTGCTCACCAGCTCCAGCCTTGAAGTGGCCAGGATTTGAAATGGTGGACCCGATCCTTTCTTTCTCTCATCGTGGCTTCTCTTGCTTTCATGAACTCCATATGCCTCTCCTGAGCTTGGAGAAAATTATATTAAGTGAAATAAGCCAGGCACAGAAAGAGATATACCAAATGTTCTCTCTTATATATGGGAGCTAAAATTAAGGACAAAATAAAACAAGCAAGCAAACAAACAAATGAATAATAAGTTGAACTGTTAAAAGAGAGAGAAGTATAGTTACTAAAGACAGGAAAGAGGAGGGTGGAGATGGGATAGTTAAAGACTGATTAATGGACACAAAAATACAGCAAGACAGGAAAAATAAGCAATATTGGTGTACAGTCAACCCAGAAACCTATAATTAATAATGTTTTGCTGCATGTAACCAAATGACTAGAAGACAGGACATCAAATGTGCACATCACAAAGACATGATTAAGTTTTGCAGTGATGACTAAGCTAATTACCCTGAGTAGACCAGCACACATTGCATACATATACTGAAATATAACTCTGTACCCCATAACTATGTACAATCAAACTGTTTCAATAAAAATGTTTTAAATTAAATAAAAAAATAAAATGTCCATCTATAATTGATGATTTAAAGCAAGATGGGGAGTGAAGTGAATGTTGCCATTACTTCCCAATATACTTTTCCATCTACCCCTATGTGCTAATATGTAAAAATCACGCAGATTGGAAGAGATTGATCTCACTTAAATTTCCAGGAAAAGAAAGTGATTGGTCAAGGCTAATCAAGTTAATCCTGCTTTCTTGTCAAAGTAACTGTTTCAGGTATCCCAGGGGAAGAAGATTAATGCTTGACATTTGCCTTTTTTGATCTGGATGCACTTTCTTTCTTTCTCTTACCTGATTTCTCTGGCTAGTACTTCCAATACTATTTTAATTAGGAGTAGTGAAAGCAGGCATCCTTGTCTTTCTCCTGTTCTTTCAGGAAAAGCTTTCAGCTTTTCTCCATTCAGAATTATACTGGCAGTAGGTTTGTTATATATAGCTTGTACTGTGTTGGGATACTTTCCTTCTATACCTAATTTGTTGAGAGTCTTTATCATATTTTGTCAAATACTGTTTTGCATCTATTGAGATAATCATATGGTTTTTGTCCATATGCTATGCTATGGACAAAATTATGCTATGACTGTATTGGGAAGTTGGTGAAGTCAGAAGTGTGTGTACATGATGGTGAGCAGTTGTTGAGAGAACACTAAATCGTTATCTTCTAAAATAAAAAAAATGACAACATTAAATGCTGATGAGGAGGTGGAGCAACTGAATCATTTATAAATTTCTGGTGGAAATATAAAATTTTACAGCCACTCTGGAAAACAGTTTTTCATTTTCTAATTAAACTAAACATGTAACTACAGTACAACCTAACAATTGTAGTCACGGGTGTTCATCCTAGAGAAACACAAACTTATGTTCACACAAAATAGAATATTTATAGCAGTCTTATTTGTAATAGCCGAAACCTGTAAACAGTCCTGTGCACTTCAACAAGTAAGTAGTTAAACTGTGATATATCCATACCATGGAACAATATTCAGCAATGAAAAGGAACAATCTATTGATACACACAAAAACTTGGCTGAATCTCCAAAGAATTATGGTGAATGAAAAAATTTATTCACAAAAGGTTACATAGTGTATGACACCTTTGCATAACATGTTTAAAATGACAGCATTTTAGAAATATAGGTTTTATTAATGGTTATGTATGGAATGAGCCAGAAACGACCTGGATGTCGTTATAAAAAGGCAAGATAAAGGATCCTTGTAGTGTCAGAACTGTTATTGTGACTGTGTTTGTGGATACTTGAACCTACAAAGGTGGTAAAATTGTTCAGTACTAAATGCACACGTCCACAAGTGCATGCACACACACACACACACCCCAAAGAGTACTGGTAAAAGTTGTAATCTGAATAACATAAGTGTATTATATCAATATCAACATCATAGTTATGATATTATATTATTGTTTTGAAAAATATTACCATTAAGGAAAACAGAAAATTTTACACAAGAGATCTCTGTATTATTTCTTACAAATGCATATGAATCTACAATTACCTTAATACAAAAACTAAATTTAAAAAATTTTAAATAAATAAATTTAAATAAATTAAACTTTTATGGTTTCCTTATTTCCAAAAATGTTACCATTGGAATATGTGGGGAAAGAGTACATGAGGTCTAAAAATAAAATGAAATAAAGAACCTCATTGTGTTTGTTCCCAGTAGTCTGGATGGCAAAAATAGCACTTTGCTCAAAATTCTAAATCATTCCACTTTTGTTAGGCACTTAAAGAGAGATTTACTTCATCTATAGGAGTGTAATTCAACCAGGCAGTGAGAAGAACATATAAATCATGCAGAGACAGCATGCCGTGTGAGAATTTGCTCAATAAATTTGTGGCAGCAAGGCAGATTGATTATCTGGTTTCCAGTCATTTTGATTGCCCTCCACTATATTTATAGGTAGCTGTAAGTTGTTGTTTTCTTGTGGAAATGTAAATAGCTATCGGGTGCCCTCTTGGTTGACCTTTGTAGCAGGAAAATGTGAAATCAGCAATAAAGGCCTTGATTTATTTAAGGTTGTAAACTCCCTTCCTTTCCTATGCTGCAGCAGGTTTTGGTATAATCTAAAGTGCTAGTAGGCAATTGCAGTGTGTTTGACATCCTTGACTGAACTGGCTTGTTTACTTTAAGCCACTCAAGCCTCTCCTTTCTTTGTGGGCCCCTCACATATCTTCTTGGCCAGTGCATAGAGTTGTGCTTTTCTATATGGTAGCCACTAGCCACATGTGGCTATTTAAATTAAAGCTTAACTTACTTAAAATTAAATGAAACAAAAAATGTATCTCCTCTATGACAATAGCCGTTTTTCCAGTGCTAAATAATCAGTAATAAATGCTCTGATATTTTGTGCATCTATAATTCTAAGAGCAAACTATTTCCACAAGATTCTATGACAGGAGAAGGAATTGGCAGTGGTATGAACAGTTCATGTAAAGTTATGAAATCTCAAGTATTTTCCCCAGTAGGACAATACACATGACTGGAGATGAAAGTATACCCTTTATATTAGTTAGCTCTTCATTTCATTTAAAAACTTTATTAATGAGTATAGCACAGCACTAGGTATATGTACTTCTGAAACTATCAATGCTTGTCATGATCTTGGAGGCCTAGGTAGGTCAGCAATACTATTATTCTCTCTTTTCACCCTCTTGAAATATTTGTCATTCTTTCTTATTTTCCTCCTGTTATTTTTAGACTCTGATCAAGGAACCATGAGGAAGAGTTATAGAGTTGATTTTCTAATCTTTTTTTAAAAATAAATAATCTAACACTGTTAGATTTAAATTACAAAATAGCACATACTCGCAGAACTTTCTGGAAATCTTCCCTCTCAGGTGAGGAGAAAAGTTACTCATGGAGAAGTGTCTTACCATCTTAGAGAAGCTTTGCTACAAAACTGATTGAGGGAGGGTGCCAGGGGAAGCTACTTACTGCTGGCTGCTGCTGGCCATCCTACACTGCAAGAACTAGACACTGGAAAAACCACTTGCGCTGCATAAGCCTAATGTTGGAGAAAGCCCTGCATGTGCAGGAGCACGCTGAGTAAGGACACTGGAACCCGGAGGCAAAAACTCTTTCTTCCTGCAATGTATCTCTAGTGCCCTCTACTGAGAAAGATTCCCTGTCAACTGGCAAAGGAAAACTGTTTATTCATTTATCTATCTATCTATCTATCTATCTATCTATCTATCTATCTATCTATCATCTATCTATTTATATAATTTATTTATGTTTTCCTTTGTTTTTATTGGTTATGAATATTCATGGGGTAAAAAGCAAATTGTCACCACACGTGCCTAAGATGTGATGGCTAGATCCATACCGTCAGCATGTCCATTACCACAATTATCCCATCAATTATCCCTGACCTCCCTCCTCATCCCCCTTTCCCCACCCCACTTTGTATCCCTACTATGTTCTCTCCCTCTGCAAGTCCAACTCACCATTGTGGTCTTTCTTTCCTTTCTTCTTTATCTTTTAGCTCCCAATTATAAGAGAGTACATATGGTATTTATCCCTCTGTGCTTTGCTTATTTCACTCAATATAAGTTTCTCCAAGCTTATCCATGTTACTGCAACTGGAAGAATTTCATTCATTTTTATGGCAGAGTAGTATTCCATGGTGTATATATACTACAGTTTCTTTATCCAATCATCCATCGATGGACATTTACATTGGTTCCATGTCTTGGCTATTGTGAACAGAGCTGTGATGAACATGGGAGTGCAGTTACCCCTTTGACATGATGATTTCCATTCCTTTGTGTATATACCAAGAAGCGGGATTGCTGGATTATATGGAGGATCTATATGTAGTTGTTTAAGAAACCTCCGTACTGTTTCCCATACTAGCTGTACTAATTTACATTCCCACCAACAGCAGAGGAGCATTCTCTTCTCTCCACATTCTCACCAGCATTTGTTATTCTCATTTTTTTGATTATAGCCAGTCTAACTAGGGTGAGATGATATCTCAGTGTGGTTTTAATTTGCATTTCCCTGGTAACTACTGATGTTGAGCATTTTTTTCATGTGCCTATTGACCATTTTTATGTCTTCCTTTGAAAACTGTCTATTCAGTTCCTTTGCCAAATAGATGCTGAAAAAGCATTTGACAAAATTCAACATCCCTTCATGATAAAGATTCTCAACAAATTAGGTATAGACAGAAAGTATCTCAATACAATAAAAGCCATCTATCACAAGCCCACCGCCAGTGTCATTCTGAATGGGGAAAAACTGAAGGCTTTTCCCTTAAGAACAGGAACCAGACAAGGATGCCCACTCTCACCACTTCTATTTAACATAGTCCTGGAGGTACTAGACAGAGCAATCAGGCAAGAGAAGGAAATAAAGGGCATCCAGATTGGAAAAGATGAAGTCAAACTGTCCTTATTTGCCGATGACATGATATTATATATCAAAAAATCTAAACACTCTATCAAAAAACTCCTAGAGATGGTTAATAATTTCAGTAAGGTTGCAGGATACAAAATAAATGCCCCCAAATCAGCTGTGTTTATATTCTCCAATAATGAGCTAACAGAAAGTGAAATCAATAAAGTAAGCCCATTTACAACAGTCACACACAAAAAATAAAATACCTAGGAATCAATTTAACCAAGGGGGTGAAAGATCTCTACAATGAGAACTACAAACCACTACTGAGAGAAATTAAAGAAGACACAAAACAATGGAAGACATTCCATGCTCTTTGATTGGAAGAAATAACATTGTGAAAATGTCTTATACTAAACAAAGCGCTCTGCAGATTCAATGCAATCCCCATCAAAATACCAATGGCATTCTTCAGAAATGGAAAAAACAATCTCAACATTCATATGGAACAACAAAAGACCCCAAATAGCCAAAGCAACCCTGAGCAAAAAACAAAGCCAGAGTCATAACAGTACCTGACTTCAAATTATACTACAAACTATAGTAACCAAAGCAGCATGATACTGGCATAAAAATAGACACTCAGACCAGTGCAGTAGAATAGGGAACCCAGAAATCACACCTCAGGCTTACAGCTATCTGATATTTGATGAAGGGAACGAAACCATACATTGGGGAAAAGACTGCCTCTTCAAGAAATGGTGCTGGGAAAGTTGGATATCCACATGCAGAAGAATGAAACTAGATATGCACCTCTCCCTGTATACGAAAATCAACTCAAAATGGATTAAAGACTTAGGTATAATGCCTGAAACTGTAAAATTACAAGGGAAAATATAGGTGAAACTCTTCAGGAACTAAGTCTGGGCACAGACTTTATGAACATGAGCCTGAAAGCACAAGCAACAAAGTAAAAATAAACAAATGGACTATATCAAACTAAAACGCTTCTGCACAGCAAAGGAAACAATCAACAGAATTAATCAACAACCTACAGAGTGCGAGAAAATTTTTGCTACCTATGAATCCGACAAGGGATTAATATCCATAATATACAAGGAACTCAAGCATTTATATGGTAAACAAACAAACAAACAACAACAAAAAACAAATAAGCCGTTAAAAAAAGGAAAAATATTTAAAGAGCCAGGATTAATTTTTACAGAGCAGCCTAAAATTGGGCATTTGGAGCTGAGAGGCAATAAATTGATAACAGCACAAAAATATATAACATAGAAAAGATTACCAATGTAAATATTTTCTTCCAGTGTTACTTGTCTTTAAATATTGTTTAGAGTGTTTTTCACCGTGAAAAAGTTTTAAATTTGTAGACTGTCAGAGATATGGACTTTTTCTTTATGATTTATGGAAAGTTTCAGTGTTTAAAAAGGATTTCCCTTGCCTGAAGATTATAAAGCTTTTCTCCAAAATTACTTTCTATGTATTTTAAGCTTAATTGTAGTGATGATTGTTATAAGGCATGTGTGATAGATTTAATTTCTATAAACTATTTAAATTCCTGGAGTTTCAATTTCATCATCTGCAGTCGGGGGAAGATAATAAGACTTACCTAATAGAATTACTTTGAGGATTAGACACATTTTATCTAAAACATTTATTGGTGTGTCTGGCACATAGTAGGGGCCTACTATGTAGTACTGATTAACATTTTTTAGCAACAGTTAACATTGTTATTATTAGCACTGAGTTCATTACATGCTATATAATTTTTCATCTTGTATTTTTCACTCAAAATCACGTTATTAAAAACTATTTCCTCAGTGTTATTACATTTAATTTAGTAGTCTTAAAATTAATTTTTTAAATATTGAAATTTATAGATTAGGTAATATAGCTATATTGACTAGTTTTGATGAAAAGATAGCTAAGGTGATGTTACTCATTGCAAAAAAAAATTTTGCAGTGATTTCTCACAATGTAATTTTCCTATTTTTAACATATCTCAAGATCCTAAGGTAATGTTCCTCTCGAATTCTGTAAAATTCCTGCCCTATCTTGCACAATAACAGTGCTTAAATAACTTCTACATTTTCTACAGAAAACCTGAACATGACCCATGCTCTCATATCATTTTTATATTTTGTTTTGAGATATTTTATTAGGTATAGCAGGAAATCTGATATTAGATTACCCAGTGTTTTTGGCTTTTGGAAAGATCCACTTGGCCATGCTAAAGTCCCCAGTTATTCAAACACTAATCTAGGTGTTGTAGATGTCATTCAAGTTCATAATGAGTTGATTTTAAGTAAGGTGGAATTATACAAGATAATTGATGTGGGCCTGATTCAACAGTTGAGAGACAATAAAAGACTTTTATTGTATAAGAATTGAGTTGAGACTTTTCTGCAAAAGAATCAATTCCACCTATGGACAACAGCAGTCTGCCTGAGAGTTTCACCCTGTCCTATCTGATGGCCAGCTCTATGGATTTCAGAATTATGTAGTCAGCCTCCAAAATCATGCAAGCCAATTCCTTGCAATAATCTCTTAACATATATCTCCTATTGTCACTGCCTCTCTTATCAAACCTTTACTGATATTCCCCATAAAAAAAAAAAAGAGTACTTTCATTGTTTAAAAATCTCTACTTTCTCAAAAGAAAGGTCAGCTTTGATCTCCTAAATAGAGAAGTTTGCACTTTTAGTGGTAGGAAAGTAAGCAAAGCTGAGTCTAGCTAAAGAGTGTTGAGACAAATTAGAAACAGTAGAGCACACTTATGAAGTACATTTAATAATGTTGTTAGAAACTTAATTTTGTCTTCATAGAAATAATATAAATGCCATGCTAGAATATTGATAAAATAGAGAAATAATCTTGCCACTCAAACAGAACAACTGTTAACAACTTTCCGTGTGTGTGTGTGTGTGTGTGTGTGTGTGTGTGTGTGTGTGTGTGTGTGTGTGTGTTTGAGAGAGAGCTGTTATCATAAGGCAAATACAATTTTTTAAAATCATGTTTGGATTTTAGTTCCGGAAAAAGTGAGGTAGACACATTTCTGTTTCTCTCATTAAGTAGAGCTAAAACTCTTGTGCATTGTACATGAAACAAGCAGAGAAAGACTTGAAAAAGTTGGAAAGAATGAGGCAAATTGGCTAGACAGCTCGTGACTTGAAGAACAGCAAGGCAATGAGCTCTCTGGATTTTAGTTTTCTTCTTGCCTCCTATGTATCACAAACAGTATGATGTGAAAACTCACAACCTAGAAAAGCCAACAGATAATAGACAAAAGAGCTACAATAAAAGGCTATATCTTCATGAGCAGAAAGGGGTATGAACAGGAGAACAAAAAACATTTTGCAATGATCACCCTTCTTCAGCTCAACACCATGATAAAAATGCAGTTCTGTCCCTCCCTGCTGTCCATACAGTGTCATTGGTGACTAAGGGAAAGTGTAAATTTTCATGCCCCCTCAATACTAGTGAAGTGGTGCCCCTCCTCATTTAACAGAGGCTCAGTGGAAAACCTAAAATACCATCCAAACCAAGCAATAATGAGGCAGTGGCTGCTCCTCTTTCTTCTGCTGGTATGCGGTCAGCAGAGGCTGAGTGGAAACATGAACTCCTGTCCCTTCCCAGTAGCAATGAAGTGGTGCTCCTGCCACTCCCCCCCCCCACCACACACAAACTAGAGAGGTGGAGAATTATGGAGAGGATGGAGCTGAACAAAAAGGACTCTTCAAACCAAATATGAAGTCCTACACAAACCCCTGAGAAAACCTGGTGTGAACTGACTAGAATCAACATGTCAAAACGTTTAAGAACAGAACAAAAGTGGAATTTCCCAAGAATTAGATTTCCATCTGGGTAGCAAACAAAAGAAGGAGCCAGAAATAATACTGAAGAGGTTTTGAAACCTTAAATTGTCATTTGAGCCACAGTCCACAAAAGTAGGCTGAACCAGTTTTGTGTGAAATCACAACTGGGTATCTGCCTGCTAAAATAGAAAATTAACTTAGAAATAAGAGTAAAACATAATACACAGAATGTACATATAAATTAGAAATCACATTATAATCAAACCAGAAAAATCTCAACTTGAAAGATTAAAGAAAACGGACATTAAAATGAATCTGACACAGACGTGGGAATTATCTGACAAAGATTTTAAAGCAGCTAGTATAAAAATAGCCAAGGAGCAATTACAGACACTCTTAAAAAAAGGGAAATAATAGAACACCTTAGCAAAAATATAAAAGAAAGATACAAAGAATAAAATTAAAATTTAAAATATAAAAAATCTAACAAACTAAAATATGTACAGGCTGGATTCAATGACATAATAGAGATGGCAAACAAAGGAACCAGTCATTTTAAAGACAGATAAAAAGAAAACACCTAATCTGAAGAATAGAGAGCAAATAGGCTAATAAATAAATGAAAGCCTTAGATACCTTTGGGTCAACAGCAAACTAGTTAACATTTGTGAAAATTAAGAAGGGGGCAGTGGAGCAAGATGGCCAACTAGAAGACTCTACAACTTGTCTCTCCCACAAAGACAAGTAAAACAATGAAAATGCAACTTTAGTTGGATGAAAATAACTAAAGGAGAGCACTATAGTACATCAAAGGAATAACGGAAATGCTAGTGAGCAAACAAATTCAGGATAGCCATCTCCATTGCCCTCTGAGGCCCCTCATTAAGCTGGGTTTCTGGCACCCAAACCCACATGGCATACTGCACCTTGGGAACAGGTAGTTAAGAACAGTGTAGAGCCTCCACCACAGGAAAGTAGGAATCAGTGCAAGCACCTTCTGGAGCTAGAGAGATGACCAATCAGAGCCTTTTGCCACTCTTCGTAGACTTGCTCTCTTTGGTGAAATGTCTGTGCACCTCTCAAAGCTACAGTGAGTCCCAAAGCAACTCCAGCAAACTCAACCAGACCCGCACACTCTAACTGGGAAACTTTGGAGTGCCTACATGCCTCTTTCAGAGGGACAGAGCCCCATTTGCAGCTCCAGTGAGCCCACTCAAGAATCCCCACCCCAGCTGGGGAGCTGCAGAGGGGCCCAGCATCTCTCTTAAGGTTACCTTGCATGGGGCAGTCCACCCCAGCTGAGGAACTTCAGAGTGACCGAATGTCTCCCTTGGGGGCACAGTGGCCCACCTGTGGCTACAACAGCCTCTCCCAGAGTGGAAAACTTCAGATAGGCTGCTACAGAGAACCCCAGAATCTCTCTTGGGGGCACAGGGTACCACCCATGACCTCAGTAACTTTACCCAGAGTGGCCCATTCCAGCTGAGGAGCTTCAGAGTGACCCAGTATTACCCTTGGGAGTGGAGGGTCCCACCCCAAACTGCAATGGGTGGCCTACTCCAACAGTGGTAGTGCAGAACACCCCAGTGTTTCTCTTGAGGTTGCAGGGCCCTTCCCATGACCTCAGCAACCTCAAGAGTGGCCAACTCCAATGGTGAAGCTGCAGAGCACCCCAGCATCCCTCTTGGGGACACAGGGGCCCACCCATGACTGCAGCAGCCTTGATCACAGTGGCCCACTCCAGCTGACCAGTGGCAGAGAACACCAGAATCTTTCTTGGGAGCCCCAGAACCCAGTGACTTTCTTCAGTGTGGCCCACTTTAGCTGAGGAGCTGCAGAGTGCTCAAAACTCTTCTTTTGGGGTTACAGAGCCAAGCCTGAAACCCAAGTGAACTGATCCAGAGTTTCCCACTTCAGCTGAGGAGGTCTCGAGCACCTCCTTGTGTCTATTAAAATCTAATGTCCTAATCTCAACACCGGCAATCTTGCCCAAGGTCATACATTTAAGCTGAGGATCTTCAGAGCACCACAAAGCGTCTGTCAGGGGCACACAATCCTGTCCAGGGCACCAGTGAGCCTTCCCAGCTGAGAAGGAGTAGAGCACCCCAACACTTCTCCCAAGAGCTCTAGACCTTGTCCATGACCCTTGTGATCCAGTGCAGTGTCACCTCCTTTGGCGAGGAGCTGCCAAGTGCCCCAGTATCTAGACCACAGAGGCACTGAAACACAACTCCAACATTTAATAAAGTCAAAGAAATGATCTGAGACTACACTACTGCATTCACCCAGAACCAAACTGAAAACACCCTACCCAACTGTCACTACAGAAAACATCTATAGGAAAAAGTCTCTCCCTTCAAAAATTACTCCAGAGTATTAGAAGAAGCAACTGTTCCACCAGATGCCTAGACGTCAAAGTAGGGATACAAGAAACATGACAAAACAAGAAAACATGACACCCCCAAAGGAATACAATAATTCTCTGGTACCAGACACTAAAGACAAGGAAACCTATGAAAGATCTGAAAAGGAATTCCAAATAACAGTCTTAAGGAAACTCAATCAGATGCAAGAAAATGCAGGTAGGCAACACAATGAAATGAGAAAAACAGTTCAGAATCTGAAGGAAAAATTCAACAGAGATAGATATCACAAAAAAGAATCAAGCAGAAATCTTGTAACTGAAATATTCAATGAAATAAAAATTAAAACTGAAAACTTGAAAACAGGATAAATCAACAGAAGAAGGAATTTCTGTACTTGAAGACAGGCTTTTAAAAATAACCCAACTGGACAGAAGAAGAAAAAAAAAAAAAAAAAAAAAAGGAAAGAAAGAATTTAAAAAATGAAGAAAGACCATGAGATGGAACAACTTTAGGTATTCAAACATCTATATTATGGGTATTCAGAAAGGGGAAGAGAAGGAAAAGTCATCAAATACCTACTTAACTACATAATAGCTGAAAAATTACCAAATATTCTGAGGTATACGGACTTCCAGATCAAAGATGCTCAAAGATCCTTTATTAGTCTATTTCTGTTGCTTATAACAAAATACCTGGAACTGGTAATTTATAAGAAAATGAAATTTATTGCTTACAGTTTCTGAGGTTGGGAAGTCCAAAGTCCATCTGTTGGTGGTGACAGTGACCCAGTCGTCTCACATTGCAAGATCATGGAGCAGAAAGAGCAGAAAGAGAGCAAGAGAGAGACTCTCCTTTTAAAGCCCGTAGAACAATTCCCATAACCAGCGTTATTAATCCGTTCACTACTGCATGGTCCTACAATCCAATCACCTTTCCACGGCTCCACCTTTCAATTACCATAATAGGATTTCCCACCCTCAACAGTTACGGGGGGGTGGGCAAGTTTCTAATATGAACAACTTGGGGGACACAATTCAAGCTCCAGTGAGTTTTGGGGGCATATAATTCAGTCCACTACAGATCCCCAAGCAGGCTTAATCCAAAAAGGACCTCTCTGATATGCATCATAGTTAAATTGCCAAAAGGCAAAGGCAAAGAGAGAATTATAACAACAGCAAAAGAAAAACATGCCATAATCTATAAGGGAATCCCTATAAGACTAAGAACAAATTTCTCAGCAGAAACCCCACAGCCTAGGAGTGAGTGGGATGATATATTTAAAGTGCTGAAATACCAGCAAAGATATCCTTCAGAAATGAAGGAGAAATGGTGTTTTCCCTAGACAAACAAAAACTGTGGAAATTAACCACCAAGACCAACCGTACAAGAAATCCTTAATGAAGTCCTACATCTGAAAGCAAAAGAGTGATAACTACCATCCATCATGATAACACACAAAATAATAAAACTCATTAGTAGAGGAAATACGTAAACCAGAAAGAGAAAGAAACTATAATTTATCATTACAGAAAACCACCAAGCAGCAAAGACAGACAATGAAAGAGACAGAAAGGAAGCAAACATAGATTTAAAAATAACCATAAAAAATGTAATAAAATGTCAGTAGTAAGGCAATACCTTTAATTAATAAGCTCAAGTGTAAATGGAAAAAAATCCCAATTTAAAAGATATAGACTGGGAGAATGGATTTAAAAACCAGATCCAACTATGAACTGCCTACAAGGAACTCACTTCAACTGTAAAGAAACAGACTAATAGTGAAGGTTTGGAAAAAGTTATTCCATACAAAGGAAAACCAAAAAAGAGCAGGAATAGCCATACTTATATCAGATAAAATAGACTTAAACTGAAAATTATAAAAAGACACAAAGAAAGCAAGCCCACAAAGAATAGCTACCAAAAAAATAAAATACCTAGGAAAAAATATAACTAAAGAGGCAAAAGATCTCTACAAAGAAAACTCTAAAACACTGATGAGAAGAGTTGGTAAAGGGACTTGAAAATCAACTAGATTGCATATTGATAAATTAAAATTTTAAAAATTACAAAATTAAAATTAAATAAAAATAAATTAAACAGAACACACACACACAAAAAGACATTTCTTGTTCATGGATTTGAAGAATTAATATTGTGAAAATGACCATACTACCCAAAGTGATCTGCATATTCAATGCAATACCTGTCACATTCTTCACAGAATTAGAAAAAACAACCCTAAGATTCATATGAAACTACAATGGACTCCAAATATCCAAAGCCATCCTGAGCAAAAGAATAAAGCTGGAGGCACAAAACTTCCAAACTTCAAAATATATGAAAAATATATAGTAACCAAAACAGCATGGTACTGGCATAAAAATCAACACATGAACCAATGGAACAGAATAGAGAACCCAGAAATATATTTACAGCTAACTGACTTTTGACAAAGGTGCTGAGAACATACATTGGGGAAAAGACAGCCACTTCAATAAATAGTGCTGGGAAAACTATCCATGTGTAGAAAAATAAAACTAGACCCCTTTCTCTCACTGTTTACCACAGTTAACTCAAAATGGATTAAAGACTTAAATGTGAGACCTGAAACTATAAAACTTCTAGAAGGAAACAGAGGAGAAATGCCTTAGGACATAGGACTGGGCAAAGATTATATGAATAAGACTTCAAAAGCACAGACAACAAAAGCAACAATAGAAAAATGGCATTATATCAAACTAAAAAGCTTCTGCACAGCAAAGAAAATGATTAACAGTGAAAAGTGAGAAAATATTTGCAAACTATGTATCTGACAAGGGATTAATATACAGAATATGCAAGAACTTAAACAACTATAGTAAAAAACAAATATTCTGATTTAAAAAATGGGTGAAGATAATTCTCAAAAGGAGGCATACAAATGACCAACAGGTATATGGAAAAATGCTCAACATCACTAAACATCAAAGAAATGTAAATTAAAAATCACACTGAGATTATCATCTCACCCCAAATAGATTGGCTATGTATCAAAAAGACAGAAAATAGCAAATGCTGGCAAGGGAAAAAGGGGAACTCTTACACGTTGTTGGTGGGATTACAAAACTACATTCATTGTGGAGGTTTCTCAAACAACTACAGATGGAACTACCATACAATCCAGTAATCCACTACTGGGTATATACCCAAAAGAAAGGAATTCAACATGTTGAAGGGATACCTGCACTCCCATGTTTATCACAGCTCTATTCACAATAGCCAAGATTTGGAATGAACTTAAATGTCCATCAGTGGATGATTGGATAAAGAAAATATGGTATATGCATGTAATGGAATACTACTCAGCCATTAAAAAAGAATGGAAATCTGCCATTTGTAGCAGCATGGATGAGCTTGGAGAAAAATATGTTAAGTGAAATAAGCAAGGCACAGAAAGAGAAATACCATGTTCTTACTCACATGTGGCAGATAAAAAGATAAAAATAATAATAATAATAATAAGTTGAACTCTTAGAAGTAGAGAGTAGAACTATGGTTATAAGAGGCAGGAAAGGGGAAAGGACAGGAAGAATAGTGACAGGTTGATTAATGGACAGAAAATTACAACTAGAAAGGAAAAATAAGTTCTATTGGTGTACAGTAGTACTAGGTACTTATGATTAAGAACAATTTTTTGTGTGTTGTCAATTGGCTAAAAGAGAGAAGCTTAAATGCTCTGATCACAAACAAATGATAGATTTTTGTGATGATGATATTGCTGTCTATGCTGATGTGATCACTACACATTGTATACATGTATTGAAATATACCTCTGTACACCATAAATATGTACAATCAATACAGTTCGATTAAAAAATAAACAAATAAAAATGAGAAAAAAATGAAAAACAAAAACATTTTTACCATTGTAGTCTAAAAAGAAGAAACAAAGAATATGGAACTGAAAAATATTTGAATAAATAATGAAAGGAAATTTCCTAATTTTAGCAAGATGGTGAAAAGCTATAGAGAACTGAACAAATTCCAATAGTCTAAATTCCAAACAAGTCAACAGCAAAACACATCACATTCAAATTTCTGACAACTAAATATAAAAGAAAAAACAAAACACTTTAAGGCAGCTGGAGAGAAATAGCACATTACTTATAAAAGAACAACATATTGAATGACAACATATTTCTATTCCAAAAACAGAGTCTAGAAGGAAGTAGCGTGATACTGTTCAAGTGCAGAAAAAACAAAAAGAATTATCAATTCAAAATTCTATATGAAATAAAGATTTTTTAGGAAAGAAGGTGAAAGGAAGATATTTTCAGATGAGTGAAAACTAAAAGAATTCATCATCAGCAGACTTTCTTTAAAAGAATGCCTAAAGTAAGTTCTTCAAACAGACATGAAATTACAAAAGGAAATATTGAACATCAAAAATTGATACAGAACAGCAGAAAAGATAAAAATAGAAACAAATATAGCAGACTAATGTTTTTCTCTCTAAATTTTAAAATTATGTTTGATGGTTGAAACAAATAATATAACATTGTCAGATGGAGATACGGTAGAGAGAATATCTCTATATCTATATCTGCAGGTATATTTATATCTACATCTATCTATCTATCTATCTATTTATCTATCTACCTATATATGTCCATCTACCTATTTATACATATATCTTTAAAATTGTATATATTCAAAACATTATTAATGAATCACAATGGAATTCTAAAAAATACCAACTTAATCCACAGAAAGGCATGAAAAGGAGAGAAGAGGACTCATGAACAGAGGAAACAAATAATAAAGTGGCAGATTTAGTACTAACATATCTATATTTACATTAAATGTGAACTACCTAAATATACCAGTTTAAAAAGAGAAAGTAGACTAAAAAAATCAACTCTCTTCAAATATTATAAGAAGATTGAAATTACAAAAATAAAATAAGTAATACCATGTAAGCACTGATTCAAAAATATTAGAAATGACTATTCCATAGATAGATAAATAGCTAGATATTGGTATATAGATTTAATATATATAATAGAAGTTCATGGAAAAGTAGAATTAAATGATAATATAAATCTTTCCAGGAACTTTTTGAAATACCCTCCTACATAGGGTTAGGTGTATAGATATAGATGTATATATCTATGCACATATATGTACACATATGGATATGATATATAAATACATAGCATGTGTAAATATCTCCTATAAAGTAGTCTTCATTTCTATGAAAATTACCAGTGACAAAGAAGGATAAAGGACATTACAAAATGGTTAAAGGGTAAATACACCTAGAAAACATAGCAATCCTAAATGTACGCACCAAACAACAGAGCTAGAGAATACATGAAGAGATCTGACAGAATTGAACAAAGAGGCAAATCCACAATTAGAGTTGGAGACTTGAACACACCCACTGATAAAACTTCTACAGAGTTAATCACCAAATATATAGAAGAACTAAACAACATCATCAACCAACATGTCTAATTGACACTTATAGAACACTCTACCAACAACAACAGAATACTGGGAAAAATATTTGCAAACCACGTATCAAAAGAAAGTCTACGCATTATACATAAAGAACTTTCAAAACCTCCCAGTAAGAAAATCCAATTAGAAAATGGGAAAAAGACATAAACAGACATTTCACTGAAGAGTATATAAAGATGACTAATAAGCACATGAAAAGTTGTGAAGCCATTAGGAAGATACCAATAAAATGCCACACTTAACTATCACTACACCCTTATCAAAATGGCTATAATTAAAAATAGTGACAACACCAAATACTGGTAAGGATGTGGAGAAATTTGATCACTCATGCCTTGCTGGTGGGAATGGAAAATAGTACAGTTATGCTGGAAAACAGTTTACAACTCTCTTGTAATATTTAACATGCTATTACTAATATGACCCAGCAGTCACACTTTTGTTCATTTGTCCACACAAGAACCTGCACATAAATGTACATGCACAAAACCTGCACTAAAATGTTTATAGCACCTTTGTTTGTAATAGTAAAAAACTGAAATAGTGAAAAACAGACATTTTTTGATGGATGAGTGATTAAAATTGTCATGGATACATACTATGGATATTACTCAGTAGTAAAACTGAACAAACTATACAACGAATTGGTTGGGTCCCAAGGGTATTATGCTGAATGATAAAAGCAAATCTCAAAATGCTACATACTATGTGATTACATTTATATAATATTATTGAAATGACAATTATACAGGTGAAGAACTAATTAATGGTTGCCAGGATTTAGGGGCATAGGGAAGAATGTGGCTATTATGGGTAGGGTAGCACAAGGAAATTTCTTGTGGTGATGGAGCTGTTCTGTATCTTGATTGATATGGTGGTAATGTGAGTCTATACATTTGAAAAAATGCATAGAACTACACACACACACACGCACACTACATATCAGTGCACGTAAGAACTGGTGAAATCTCAATAAATCTGTAGTGTAGTTAATTGTACTTTACCAATGTCAATATTCTAGTTTTGAAGTTGTGGTATAATTATGTAAGATATTACAATTGTGAGAACCTGGAAGAAGTATACATGGACCTCTGTATTATTTTTGCAACTTCTCGTGAGTCTATAATTATTCCAAAATAAAAATAAAAAACTAAAAGCATATCATTTGTTCATATATTCAGATTACAGCAATTTCCACTTGAACATCATTATATGTTCAAAACTAAACACTACCAATTTTGATTCCATCTATCTTAAGATGCTCCAGCAAATGCCAAAATCACAGAAATACTAGAAATAACCCAATGACATATCTGGGGAAGCAATGAAGATGTTATGTCTGAAAAAGTCAAATATAGTACATGTCTTTAGCTTTGGGGAATAAGACATCATGATAGCTTGATACCTTAATAATTTTTTAACCTATCAGCAAGCCAATTTGTTAAACCTTAATGCAGGATTTTATCAGACAATAAATATAGAATAAAATCAACTTGTGATTATCTTTAATAACAAATTATCCAAGACCTTATGTGTGAGTGTCTATGTTCGTATGCTGTGCGTGTGTATGTGTGTGTGTATGAGACAGAGAGACAAAGAGAATATTGATTGTATATTTTGTCTCTAATAATGCTCATGATTCAATTCTGTTGCGAGATATAGAAAGTGCAATTCAAGTCAGAAATTTGAAGATGGTAAAAACCTGGGCAGGCTACCTAATATAATAGACGAGAGACTCAAGGTTCAAACCTTGACAAGCTAGAACAATAGACTGAAACTGACAGACAAAAATTTAATTTAACGATTAAAACAGAGAAAAACAGAGACAAGATCCTGGAAGTATAGTATTTTCCTCTGTGTGTTAGAGCACAGGTTTGGTGATGCCACCACTGACTGGTAATGAATCCTTTGGCAGTGTCACTTACCTCTCTATACAACAGTTTCCTCATTTGTTGAGGCTGAATGGTGATGATGATGATAAAGGTATTGGTGATAATGATGACGATAATGATGATGATTGCTGATACCAATGTCAGAGGGTGACTGTGAGGATTAAACAAAATAATACAGAAAAACCACCTAGAATAGTCTCTGACACCCATTGACTCACAAAAAGTGTTCCTTGTAGTATCAGCTGTTGTTACTGCTTGAAAATTTTGTATAAAAATAAAGCCTTTAAAGTCACATGCAGATAAAGTTGAGAAAACAGAAGAAACTTTGACCGGTGGGGCATCACCATTTCCATTTGAACCAATCATCTGATGAGACACGAGGAGTGTAATAACTGCAGTTTAGTGCATGGGCATTGGAGTAGGTCTAACCCAGAATCAAGTCCTCCCTCTTATATTTACCGGCTATTTGAATTTTGGAAAGTTACTAATCCTCTCTAAGCCTGGTTTCTTCATTTGTAATAGCGAGTGATAGTAGTGACTGCATCATAGAGTTGTTTCAAGGATTCGAAGAGGCATTGCACAGACTTCGAACAGTCGTAACTCAGCAATGATATTTTCTTTTATCACTATTATGTGACGTTGTGAAAGCTGTCCTTTATTTCTAGAATACAATCCAAAACTTGAATGTCACAATATTCTAAGGAACTTTAGAATTTTGTAATCAAGGGAAGAAATAATTTCTTTAGTTTAGTGCTAATCTCTTAGCTATGCTAATGCAATATTTCTGGAATACCCAATTCTGTCCTTTCTTTCTTCATTAACTTTCACAGTTCCATTCCTTATGTCTGTGTCTTTTTTTAAGTTGAAATATAATTGGTTATACATATTTGTGGGGTACATAGTTGACTATCAATGCTTGTGTGCAATATGTGATCATCAAATCAGGAACCTTTTGTCTATTTCTAATGTTAGTGCCTATTTTCAGTTCAAATTTTTGACAGCTTTGGCCTGAATTATGGCAATTGCCTTCTAAATTTTTTTCCAGTTTCCAAAGAGAGTGAATCTCAAAATGGTGGAGGGTAAGCTGGGATTGGTTGTGAGAATCATAATTTTTCAATGTAGAGGTTGACTGGTATCAGATTATACCCATATAACTGTCATTCTTCTCTCCCCTGTGAGATTCTGTCTCCATAGCATCTTTGAGCAACACATCATATTTGCATTGCTGGTTGTTGCTGGGAATGTGGTAAACTTGTCTTTCCACCTGCTGCTGGACCAGGCTTATGAAAATGATGTTTTTAATCATGTCTTTATAGGTTAATATGTTTACAGGTTAATAGTGTGTTTACTGACCACTCACTATTTGTCAGGCTTACAGTTTCTCGTTATATACTCAGATGAAAATAACTCTTATGCTCATTTTAATTTTGAGAAAACTGTGACTGGGAGACATAACACCACTAGAAGAGAAGAAGGAAGCTGAGATTCAGTGTCAGGT
The DNA here is from genome assembly GCF_027409185.1 of Cynocephalus volans. Classification (NCBI taxonomy): domain Eukaryota; kingdom Metazoa; phylum Chordata; class Mammalia; order Dermoptera; family Cynocephalidae; genus Cynocephalus; species Cynocephalus volans. Next base: position 50,377,271 of record NC_084478.1, read on the forward strand.
CTGTCAGCAACAGTTACGCCTGATGGAGTCTCCCCTTGTTCTTTGGTCTATCCCGTACTATCTGCCATTTTCTTCCACCATGCATTGGTGACTGATTATATTTCTGTTCTTCCATCTTGTCCTCCCATAATCTGGCTGTGATGTGAGCTTCCTGCTCCACCCCATGATCAGGGTCTTAATTTTCATTTTCATTTCCTTTGCCTAATAGATGCAACCCTTGCCATTAATATTACCTGAAATAGGGGCTGATATATTGTTTCCCCACTTTGGCTGGCCCTATTATACTGGCTATAGAGCAGGGCTGCCTTATACTCTCAGTATTTTCAGGAGATTCAGTAAAGTGGTTTTTACTTTTTACTCCCTGCTGTAGATTAGATGCCCCACCCCACCATCAACGTCATTGAAGCTTAAATCCCTACTGCAGCTGTTGAGGGTGGGGAATCCTGTTACGGTAATTGAAAGGTGGGGCCTTAAAGATATGATTAGATTCTGAGGACCATGCCTTAATGAATGGATTAATAATGGTGGTCAGGGGCATGGTTCTGAGGGCTTTAAAAGAAGAGCACATGAAAGATTAGACTCTCTCTGCTTCACCATATTCTGCCATGTGAGACCCCTGGGTCATGGTCACTACCACCAAGACCCTCACCAGATGGGTTCCCTGGACTTTGGACTTCCCAACCTCAGAAACTGTAAGCAATACATTTCATTTTCTTACAAATTACTCAGTTCCAGATATTTTTGTTATAAGCAACAGAAAAGGACTAATACACTCCCCTTTTATTCTTCTTTCATTGGACTGTCATAGGGACCAGAAGGCTGGGGTTGGTTAATATATGTGACCCACACTGAGCTCTATAGAAATCTCCAGCCACTTCCAAATATGAGCCATTCTTCTTGAATAAAATTTGTGTCACTAGATTCATACTCCTCTTGGATAAACTTATTCTCAGAAACTTCTTAGTTCTCATATAAATAGCCTCAATACTAGGAAAGCCTGACACTCAAGGTGCACATGGCTGAGCAAATTCTCAAGCTGAGAGAACTTTCCTCATAAAGATATAGAATTTTTCACATAATGAACTTCAGAGAGTGAGGGCATTGACAACTAGCTTCTTTAAGCAGGCTGGAACAAAGAAATAGGAAGGAGCTGGACAAATATCTAGGAAGATGTTTTTCCTCATTTTGAGAAAGCCTATACTGTTGTTCATCTTTTATTAAAAGTGTCTGGCTCAGTCCTTTTTTAAAAAAATTATTTTAACTGAAACATTGTAAGTGTACATATTTATGGGGTACAATCTGATGTTTTGAGGAATATATATGTTGCATAATGATAAGGTCAGTGTAGTTAGTGTAGCCGTCACCTACTGCATTTACCATTTCTTTGTGGCTAGAACATTCAAAGGCCTCTCTTCTAGCTAGTATGTAACGCTCAAAACTCCATTGTTAACCACAGTCACCCTACTGTGCAATGGAACACCAGAACTTATTCCTCCTATATTATTTGTATCTAATTGTAAGTTTGTACCTGTTGGCTGCCCTCTCCATGTTTTCCATTTCTCCCTCTCCTCTCCAGTCTCTGGTAATCACTAATCTACTATGGCCCTATAATATCAACTTTAAAAAATATGTATAATCCACATATGAATGAGATCATGTGGTATCTGACTTTCTGTGCCTGGATTACGTCACTTAACATAATGCCCTCCAGGTCCATCTATCTTGTCACAAATAGCAGGATTACAACAGTGTTTTTTTATGGCTGAATACTATTCTGTTGTGTATATATACATTTTAAAAAATCTATACATCTGTTGTTGGACATTGTAGAGCTAGGGCTGGGTCTGGAGCTCACAGACCCCTTGAGTCCATTGTCCAGACAGGGTCACAAACCCTTCATATGCAGGTCTACAGGCTAGGTAACAGAAAAAAGGTCCTTGGAGCCATAGGTGAACAAAGAATAGTCTTTATTCAGCACACACGTCTAAGAGCTAGGCAGTCCAAAGAGAAACTCAACAGCTGCCAGTCAAGTCCAAAGAGAAACTGAGCAGCTGCCAGCAAAGTAAACATACTCTGTTTTTAGACTTGAGCTCTGCTGAGCCACTGCTTCACACACTGAAGAACACACACGAATAGCAAAAAACTAAAAAGATACATGGGTGTGCATGTGCACTAGCTCCACCCCCACACAACTTGTTTACAAAGAATGGGCTGAACCACCCCCAACCAGACCTGAGGCAAGGGGGCCTGACTAAACTACTCTATTTTCCTCACAGTCCACCCCTTCAGGGTCCCTCACCATACAATCAATGCATTCAGAATCTTCCACGATGTTCCCTAAGTGAGACTAAATGACCCTTACATTCATATAACCTATTGTCTGTTCAATATGCCTTAAGGCTTGTCCTTAAGGTTTGACCTATACTTTTGTCCCTTCAACTATTAGCTGCTCATGTCCAGTTAGTAGTCATCATTGGTATGATTTTCCATGGGAATCCTGTAGTCACACTGATGGGAAGTTCAATGCATATTCAGTAGGTGTTCATGCCAGTGTATGTATGTACCCAGCTGACTCTGGTAAAGTGCCTGCAGCCAGAACACTATGGGTGAAAAGAAAGAAGGGTTTTTGATACCAGTAGGGGAAGATCTTGCTCCTCTGGTAAGATAAATGCCAGTTTTCCATCCTAAGAAAGGATTGTAGCATAGTCCTGCTGACGACGCCAATTGTAGAGCTAGGGCTAGGGTCTGGAGCTCACAGGCCCCTCAAGTCCATTCATAAACCCTTCACATGCAGGTCTACGAGCTAGGTAACCAGACAAAGAGCCTTGAAGAAGAGTAGTCTTTATTCTGCACACACAACACTATGAGCTAAGCAGACCACAGAGAAACTCAGAAACTCAACTGCTACCTACAAAGTCTAAAGAAAAACAGAAACTGAGCAGCTGCCAGCAGAGTAAACATGCTCTATTTTTAGACTCCAGCTCTGCTGGCCAGTGCTGCTTCCCAAGCTCTGAAGAACACACAATAGTAATTGACTAGAAAGATACATGGGTGCACATGCACCCACCCACACACAACTTGTTTACAAGAAATGTGGAGGGAGCCTGACTAAATTATCCTATTTTTCCCACAAGGACAGTTGCAGGAATAGGTATCTTACCTGGTTTATGATACCATACCATATCTGCTAACACTCATGGATCTGTAGGCTCTACATGTAACAGTATAGCGGAACTCATAATTGGCCATAATGATAGTACAAATGTGCCCTTTGGAATAGAGCACTTATCTGTTCTAGGACATGTTACCTTTACTCTAGGAGACAAGGTACTTGTCACCCTAGGTGAAACTTGCAAGCCTTCCTCTAATCCTTTCCACTGAGGCCCTATTAGGCCTACCCAGCATATAGGCGGGGACATGGGGGGGGGTTTCTAATCTCCAAGGCCATTCCCATTGCACTGTCTGTCCCTGTTGTAAACAGGTTGGGGTGAGTAAGAGAATATTTCCATTCTTGCCGTATCCTGGCTTCACAAGCTTATCTTTAGTAGTGACTTGTAGTTATATAGGTGCTGCAGCCCTATACAACAGAGCTTCCACTGGAGAGGGTCTACCTTTGTGGGGTCTCTCATTTAGAATCCTGACTGTTGGCCATGTCCAACCTTTCAGAGATGGGGTTCGACAGATAGCCTTAATACCTTTTTTAAAAGACCATTATGCTGTTCAATCATTCCCACTGCCTGGCAATGGTATGGCACATGTCACTTCCACTGAATTGACAACTGGGAGGCCCACCTCTGAATGCCATGTCCAGTAAAGTGGGTTCCATTATCATTCTCTCTGACTACAGGCCAGCCATACATGGCAGCAAGGCTATTCAGTGCCATCACGGTGTTTACCTGATGTGGGGCCATACAAACAGAAGTAGCCATATCAACAGGAGTGAAGATATATCTGAAATTCTCTGTCCTTGGCAGTGGTCCAACAAAGTCCACTTGCCGAGTCAGGGGCACCCTTCCTCGAGTTATTTGCCCATCCGTACGGGTCACCCACTGGGGGTGTGGACTCTCTTCAGCACATACTGGACAAACATGACAGGCACTCACTACATCTTCCCATTTTATAGGCAAGGCCCATCTTTGAGCCACCATCCACATGGTTTTGCTGCCAGCATGCTGCTTTTGTGGATGTAACCACTGGGCTACATGAGTAGCTGGGGCTCTCTCCAGCCATCCTACCTTAGCCAAGGCATCAGCTTTATCATTTCCTGGACTGGCTAAGGGGAAATGTCCTGTGACAGGGAAAAGAGTTACTTCCTTCTCAGGTCCCAGTTCCCATAACTCTTGCCACATGGATTGTCCCCACAGGGGTCGGTGGCCTACCATCCACTGCTGATATTTCCAAGTAGAGATCCAAAGGATTAAACCTTTGTACACAGCTTAGCTGTCAATACAGATGGTTAATGGCCCAGGCTCATTCTTTATCACCATCCATACTGCTCTCAATTCAGCCCATTGACTGCTTTGCCCTGTGCTGTTTTCATACCACATGGTATCTGTTGAGGGCTGGACAGCAGCAGCTGTCCCTGATGCTGAGGGTACCATTCTAGAGCTATCTGTATACAAAGCTTGCTCAGTGATAGTTCCCTGTCCTTCATAGAAAGGTGTAGCCTCCACCTCCATGGATAAAGTTTGGGCCAAAGTTTCCTCCACAACCTCTACTGGGCCCAACAGAGTTTGCAATATTTTGGACAGAGGACTCTTTGACACAGCGCTCCTTTGTTCTATATATGCTCCCCATTTACACAGAGTGGGAGTCTGAGCTACTCCCATTTTAGGGTTGGTTGCCCAAATACTCAGCCAACCTAGTATGTGGTATGTAGTCCTTACTAGGACTTTGGCAGCTCTTGTGATAGCTTCAGTGGCCATCAGGGCAGAATACACAGCTGCTAACTGCTTTTCTATTAAGATATAATGCACTTCAGCACCCTTCCAGAGCTGAGACCAGAATCCTACAGGTGTGTGGAATTGGTCTTGTCTCTGCCACAAACCCCATCCTAATCCCTCTTGGGTTATCTGTACATCTAATTAAAAAGGCTTAGTGGGATCAGCCCCTTGTAAAGCCTGTACTTGCTGTATTGCCCTTTTTGTAGTTCAGGGAGCCTGTTCTACTTTCTCAGTCCAATCCCAGAGGGCTCCTTTCTTTGTTAATGCATACAGTGGGTGTGCCATTTGGGCCATATGGGGTATGAAAGTTCTCCAATACCCCAGAAGTCCCAAATATGTCTGCAACTGAGGTACAGTTATGGGTCAAGGGTATGCCTGTGTCTTATCTACAATAGCTTCTGGGATGACTCTTGTCTTACACGACCAGACCACTCCCAGGAATTTGACTGACAGCCCAGATCCTTGCACTTTGATTATGTTCATGGCCCACCCACATTGTTCCAAATGACTTAGCAGTGTTGGAGCTACCTGAGTTAAATCTGCAAGAGAATCAGAGGTTAATAACATGTCATCAATGTAGTGGAACATTGCAACCATGCTGGGCTTAGTCCACTTGGCTAAGTCCCCAGCCACTAAACCATGACAGATGGTTGGGCTATGCAGATAACTTTGGGACAATAGTTGAAAGGTCCACTGCCTTCCTTCCCAGGTGAAGGCAAACTGATCTTGGCTATCAGCCGAGATTGGAGTAGAGAAAAAAGTATTTGCAAGATCCAATACATAATGATAAGTTCCCAAATGAGTTGTCAGCTGATCCATCAAGTCATGAACCGAAGGCACAGCTTCATGCAAAGGAGGCACTGCTTTGTTTAGTTCTCGATAGTCTGCAGTTATTCTCCAGGTAAAATCAGGTTTTTTCACTGGCCATACTGGGGCATTAAATGGGCTATGAGCTGGATGAATAATGTCAACTTTATCTAACCCCAATATAGTGGCATTTATCTCTGCATGTTCTCCCAGTAGGCAATACTGCTTTACATTAACTATACATCTTGTCTTGGGTAACACTTGTGAGTCATGTTTAGTATATTCCCATAACACAGGCTTTACTGTCTGTATTTGCAGCCAAAACTCTCCTATGTTGTTTGCAAGTGCAAACCATAAAGTACATCCATCCTCAAGATGTATTCAGCTACTGGGGATACACACACACACACACACACACACACACACACACACACACACACACACACACACACACACACACACACACACACACAGTATATACACGAGGGGGTAATCATCCTATGACCAATGGCAATGACACAGCTTTGACTTCAATAGTATGTCCTCCATAGCCATCTATTTGAACTGTGGCCCCTGGAAATCTGTCTGGATTGCCATATATCAGGCTACATTCTGTACCTGTATCCACCAATGCCAGTACATGCTGCACATTTTTCCTTGACAAATATATTGCCAATTCAACATGAGGCCTCTGGTCCTTCACTGTCCCCAAAAGACAAGCACCTTGGCCTGCTCCCTATGCAAAATGGAACAGTTTATCTTCCTCCTCGGGAGCAACCAAAAAGTCCTTTAAATCCACTGAGTGTACCTTGCTACCTGTTTCTGGAAGTTTAGTGAAACACACTTCAGGGCGCAATTGTTGCCACAGGGCAAACAGAACCACATTTGGCTGCTGGTCAATTTTCTTGCTATCAATCCCTGCTTCAAGCAAGTCAAGCCACATCTGCTTATGGCTAGTCTTGCTTGGTCCCCTTGGGATGAAATACCAAGAATTTCTTGGGGGTTTGGTCTTAGCCATCTTTTGGACCCTTTTTGCTTGTCTCCTCTCCTCTACTTCACCCAAGCTGGCTATCATGGTCATCAACTCATGTATAGGATGACCAATGCATGGGGCCAGTATGGCCATCAGCGACCCAAAGGACACTGATGGGGCTTTTTGCAGTACTATGTCTCTCATGCTGCCTGTAAAACTTTTATCATCTGGGCCACAAGTGTTCAGATTAAACACAGACTGCCACATCCCCAGCTCCTGAATGATTTGGACCAACTCAGAATATGTTTTTCATTTAATAACAATCTTGGGCAGTTCTCCAGCATTTGCCCACATGGTTCAGGCAGCTGCATTCACCCATTCCATTAAGGAGTGATTATCTTGCCCTTGTGCATACCTGCAGCCATTCTGTAGCCACTGCCTCAGGGACAGGTGTATGGTAATGGAGGCCAATTTCTCCATCTCCTCACCAGAGCACATCACACTATATACCCCTAGGTCTCATAACTATAACAGCCAAGAGGCCAGGGGCTCCCCCTGTTTCTGCCAGAACTGTCTCCCCAAGTCAACCAATTCAACCTGGGTATACAGGACTTTAGGTTGTGAATTGGGTCACCTGTGGATTGCCCACTGGTTGACCACCTGGACCCATAGGCTGCTTGCATTTCACTTTCTGATGCACAACAGGCAGGTCATGCCTGGAGATGCATGGTCTCCCCCAACTCACCACTGGGTTTGCTGTCCTCCCTGGTATGAGAAGCAGGAGTGGCCAGTCTTTGCAAGTCATCCTCCAAGACATTCATCCGTGCTTCCAACAACTCTACTTTCTGCTACAAATCTCGATCAGCACTGGATTCATCACCTTCCCTGGTGCAAGAAGCAGGAGTAGCCAGTCACTGCATGTCATCCTCCAGGATAATCATCCATGCTTCCAACATCTCTGCTTTCTTCTTCAGATCTCAATCAGTTTGCAGCATAGTGAGCAGTAGCCAGGCTCCAGTTAGCAGAAAAGTGGCACCGGGCACCACATACTCAAGAATAACCACATTTCCTCCCCCTCTCAAGGGGTTGTCTACTGTAGTGCCTGGTCTATGCTGTCTTGCAGTATAGTGAGCAGCAACCAGATCCTGGTCAACAGGAAAGTGGCCATAGGGCACAACATATTCAAAAGTAGCCACATTTCCTCATTCTTCCAAGGGCTTTTGGCTCCTGTACCTGCTTAGAATCCTGCTGCAGACTACACCAACTGTAGAGCTAGGGCTGGGTCTGGAGCTCACAGACCCTTCAAGCCCATTGTCAAGACTGGGTCACAAACCCTTCACACACAGGTCTACAGGTTAGGTAACAGGAGCCATAGGTGAAGAAAGAATAATCTTTATTCAGCACACACATGTCTAAGAGCTAGGCAGTCCAAAGAGAAACTGAGCCATTGCCGGTCAAGTAAACATACTCTATTTTTAGACATGAGCTCTGCCAAGCCACTGCTTCACACACTGAAGAACACACAAGAATAGCAATAAGCTAAAAAGATACACAGGCACACATGTGCACTAACTCCACCCCAACACAACTTGTTTACAAAGAATGTGCTACACCACTCCCAGCCAGACCTGAGGTGATGGGGCCTGACTAAATTACTCTATTTTCCTCACAGACATGTACACTGATTCCATATCTTGACTATTGTAAATTGTGCTTCAATAAACTTGGGATTGTAGGTATCTCATTGACATACTGATTTCATTTCACTTCCTTTAGGTACATATCCAGTATTGGGATTGCTAGATTACATGGTAGTTATATTCTTAAGTTTTTGAGGAACTTCCATACTGTTTTTCATAATGGCTGTACTAGTTTACTCTCCCACCAACAGTGTGCATATGTTTCCCTTTCTCCACATCCTTACCAACACTTGTTTCTTTTGTCTTTTTGATAATAGCCATTTGAACTAAACTGAGGTGCTTTTTCATTGTGGTTTTGATTTGCATTTCCTTGATAATTAGTGATGTTGAGTATTTTTTTCATATGACTGTTGGCCATTTGAATGCCATCCTTTGAGAAATGTCTACTAAGATCCTTAGTTCATTTCTCAATTGAGCTGTTTGGTTTTTTGCTGTGACTTAAGTTCCTTATATATTCTTGATATTACCCCCTTGTCAGATATATAGTTTGCAAATATTTTTTCCCACTGTGTATGTAGTCTCTTCACTCTGTTGACAGTTTCCTTTGATGTGGAAAGCTTTTTAGTTTGATGTAATCTTACTTGTCTATTTTGGCTTTAATTGCATGTGCTTTTGAAGTCTTACTTAAAAAACCCTTGCCAAGACCCATGTTGTGAATTGTTTCTCCTGTTGTTTTTTAGTAGTCTCACAGTAATGAGTTTTGCATTTAAATTTTTAATCCATTTTGAGTCAATTTTTGTATATGGTGAAAGTTAAGGGTCTAGTCTCATTCTTCTGCATGTTGATATACAGTTTTCTCAGTACCATTTATTGAAGAGACTTTCTTTTCCCCAATATATATTTTTGGTATCTTTTTCAAGAATATATATTAAGGAAGAATACATACATAGGTGTATGAATTTATTCCTGGGTTCTCTATTCTGGCCCATTTGTCTAAGTGTCTGTTTTTATGCCAGTATCATGCAGTTTGGGTTACTATAATTTTGTAATATAATTTGAAGTTATGTAGTGTGATGCTTCAAGCTTTGTTCATTTTTCTCAGGATTTCTCTGGCTATTCAGACTCTTTTTTCATTACATGTTAGAATGTTAGAATTGTTTGTCTTTTCTACTTTTATGAAGAATGTAATTGGTATTTTGATAGGGATTGAATTCTGTTAGGTTCAGTGAGATGGAGAAGAGAGAGAGAGACCCAAGTCAGGTGCCATGTCAGCCAACAGGTTTATTCCATTAATGTGGAGGGGAGGCTGAACCAGATCAGTTCCCCCGAACCAAGGAAAGGAGGAGGTTTATAAGAATTTTAGGGAGGGTTCAGAGTAATGGGCAATTTTGAAATCAGTGGTATGCAAGGTGACACAGTCTTTGTGGTTCGATAACATCTGGTAGGTTAAGTCATAGGCTCCTGATTAGCCCCTATCTCAGTACGAAGTATTCCATCCTGAAGCCTGATTGACACAACCCACAAGATGTTCCCTTCATGATTACAATAATGTATACCCCTACCAAGGAGAAGAATCTCAGTTCCCAGAGCAGAAAATGGAAAGGGGAGAGGGAGAAGGGGGAAAGTTGCTTAACCTGGCTGTAATGATGTTAAGCTAGCCATGAGGCCTAGTACATTCATCTGTATATCATTTTGGGTAGAATAGCAATTTTCACAATACTAATTCTCTCAGTTAATGAAAATGGGTTATCTTTCCATTTATTTGTGTCCTTTTCAATTTCTGTCTTCAAAGCTTCATAGTTTTAAGTGTAGAGGTCTTTCACCTCCTTGGTTAAGTTTATTCCTAGGTATCTTATTATTTGTGTGTGCTTATATGATAACTATAAATGGAATTGTTTTCTTGATTACTTTTTCAGATAGTTCACTATTAGTATAAAGAAATGCTGCTGACTTGTATGATGATTTTGTATCCTACAACTTTACTAAATTTATTTATTAGTACTAAAAGTTCTTTTATGGAGTCCTTAAGGTTTTCTTTACATAAGATCATGTCATTGGCAAAAAGTTTGACTTCCTTTTTTCAATTTTGGACTTTATTTCTTTCTCTTATCTAATTTTCTAGCTAGGACTTCCAGTACCGTGTTGCATAGAAGTGGTGAAAGTGAGCATCCTTGTCTTATTTCTAATCTAAGAGAAAACACTTGTAGCTTTTTCCTATTCAGTATGATGTTAGCTGTGAGTTTGTCATATATGGCCTTTATTATGTTGAGGTACATACCTTCTATACCTAGTTTGTTAAGAGTTTTTAGTCATGAAGAAATGGTGAATTTTGTCACTTGCTTTTTCTGCCTCAATTGAAATGATCATATAGTCTTTGTCTTTTTTTTTTTTCTGTTACCATGGTGTATCACATTTATTGATTTGTGTATTGTGAAGGTTAATTCTAAGTGTCAAGGAATGCCAAGAAACCTGGTAAGGCTATCTTTTTAGGTATGTCCATCAGGGTGTTTCCAGAAGAGATTAGCATGAGTGCCTGAGGGGGCTAGGTGTGAAAGATCTATCCCCAGTATGAGCGGGAACCATCCATCTGCGGGGGGCATGAAGAGAACAAAAAGTGGAGAAAAAAGGCAAATCGCTCTCTCTATCCACTGGAGCTGGGGTACACTCTTTTCTCCTGTTTATGGACATCAGAGCTCAAGACTTCAGCTTTGGGGTTCCAGAACTTACACCAAGGGCACCATCAACTTCCCTGATTTTGAGGCCTTTGGACTTGTACTGAGCCATGCTACCAGCATCCAGTTTGCAGAAGATCTATCATGTGATTTCTCTTCACAATCACACAAGCTAATTCCCCTCATAAATCCCCTCTCTTCTATTTATTACATATACTATTATTCTTGTCTCTTTGGAGACCCTGACTAATACAGTTTGGTTCCAAGAGTGATTATAGAGAAACAGACTCTTAAAGATGAATTTCTTCAATTGGCTTAAGAGATTTAGACCTAAACATGCTAACAGCTCAACTTTTAATAATACAGAGATAACTGATAGTTCATGATATGAACTTTTTGAAGAGATATACAAAATAGATCCATTTGATACTCCTGATTCATTGCTTGTAAAAGGCAAGGGAGTCAGTGACTCTGTACAAAATACATTTGAGTATTTGTGGAAATCCAAAGAATATAGTAACATTTGTTGGTTGCTCCTAGTATTGCTGGACAAAGTGAGCGAATAAAAGGAAGAGCTCGGGGATCCAAATTCTCAGCTCAAGCACCACGTAGATGAAATAAAAATTTCTAAGAGTGCTCTAGGCCAGAACCTTCTCTCCAGTACCCACAGGGCTGAAATTGCCAAAAATCAAACACAAGCCCTCATCATAAGATTGGCTGAACTACAGTGGCATTTGAATTATCAGCCTCATGGGGTATCTATTGTTAAAGTGAGTGCATTGATAGGGACATGTGGGAAGACCTTGATGAGGTTGTGGACATGTAATTCCTAAATTTCATTTAGTCTTGTTTGCCAGAAATGAAATCCCCACGCCCATCTTCAGAGACAGTGGCTTTTCCACTTCTGCCTGGGGGGACTAACTCTGCATCACCTAAGGAAACAGAAATGGCTTCCCCTGAGGCACATGCCCACTACTCATCTTTGATTCTAGAACTATAACTATACTCAAGGCCCAGTAGGCCCCTAAAAGTAAGGTACAAAGTGTGACCCATGAGGAGATGTGTTACACTCCAAAAGAACTAAATGAGTTTTATATTTCATATAAGCAAATCAGTAGAATATGTATGGGAATGGATATTAAGGGTGTGGGATAATGGTGGAAGGAATATAAAATTGGATCATGCCAAATTTATTGATATAGGCCCACTAATCAGAGATTCTACATTTAATGGTGTAGCTTGGGAAGTTAAGAAAGGTGCTGACAATTTTTTTGGTTGGTTGGCTGAAACATGGATCAAAAGATCCAGGAGAATGACAGTGGATTATTGTAAGCTTAACCAGGTGGTGGCTTTAATTGCAGCTGCTGTACCAGATGTGGTTTCATTGCTTGAACAAATTAACACATCTCCAGGTACTTGGTGTGTGGCTACTGACCTGGTAAATACCTTTCTCTCCATTCCTATCCATAAGGCCCACCAGAAGCAATTTGCTTTCAGTTGGCAAGGTCAGAAATACACCTTCACTGCACTACCTCAGGTGTATATCAACTCTCCAGCCCTATGTTACAATTTAGTTTGCAAGAATCTTGATCACCTTTCCATTCCACAAGGCATTACACTGGTCCATTACATTGATGGCATTATGCTGATTGGACCTAGTAAGCATGAAGTAGCAACTACTCTGGACTTATTGGTAAGACATTTGCGTGTCAGAGGATGGGAAATGAATCTGACTAAAATTCAGGGGCCTTCTACCTCAGTTAAATTTCTAGGGGTTCAATGGTGTGAGACATGTTGAGATATCCCTTTTAAGGTGAAGGATAAGTTTTTGCATCTGGCTCCTCCTACAGCCAAGAAAGACGCACAGTGGGCCTACTTGGATTTTAGAGGCAGCACATTCCTCATTTGGGTGTGCTACTCTGGCCAGACTACCAAGTGACCTGAAATGCTGCTAAGTTGGAGTGGTGCCCAGAACAGTAGAAGGCTCTTCAACAGCTCCAGGATGTTGTGCAAGCTGTTCTGCCCCTTGGGCCATATGATGCAGCAGACCCATGATCCTTGAGCTGTCAGTGGCAGATAGGCATGCTATTTGGAGCCTTTGGCAGGCCCCTGTAGGTGAATCACAGTGGAGACACTTAGGAACTTTGAACAAGTCCCTGCCATCATCTGCAGATAACTACTCGCCTTTTGGGAAATAGCTCTTAGCCTGCTACTGGGCCTTAGTAGAAACTGAACACTTGTCAATGGGCCACAAAGTTACCATGCCATCTGAGCTACCCATCATTAAGTAGGTGTTATCTGACACAGCAAGCCATAAGGTTGGGTGCACACAGTAGCACTCGATCATCAAATGGAAATGGCATATACGTGATTGGGCCCAACCTGGTCCTGAAGGCTCAAGTAGGTTACATGAAGTGGCCCAAATGCCCATTGTTCCTACTCCTGCTACATTGCCTTCTCTTCCCCATCCTGCGCCTATGGCCACATGAGGAGTTCCATAATCAGTTGACAGAGGAAGAGAAGGCTAAGACCCGGATTACAGATGGTTCTGCATAATATGCAGGTACCATCCAAAAGTGGAGAACTGTGGCACTACAGCCTCTTTCTGGCATCCCTGAAGGACAGTGGTGAGGGAAATCTTCCCAGTGGGCAGAACTTCAGGCAGTGCACCTGGTTGTGCACTTTGCTTTGGAAGGAGAAGTGTCCAGATGTGTGATTATATGGGCTGTAGCCAATGGTTTGGCCAGATGGTCAGGGACTTGGAAGGAACATTATTAAAAAATTGGTGAAAAAGAAATTTGGGGAAGAGAAACATGGATAGACCTCTCTGAGTGGGTAAAAGGTGTGATGATATTTGTTGCCTGTGTGAATACCCAACAAAAGGTGACTTCAGCAGTGGAGGACTTTAATAATCAGGTGTATAGGATGACCCCTCTTTCTCTAGCTACCTCTGTCATCACCCAGTGGGCTCATGAGCAAAGTGGCTATGGTGGCAGGGATGGAGGTTATTCATGGGCTCAGCAACAAGGACTTCTGCTCACCAAGGCCAACCTGGCTCCTGCGACTGCTGAATTCCCAATCTGCCAGCAGCAGAGACCAACAGTGAGCCCCCAATGTAGCACCATTGCACAGGATAGTCAGCCAACTATCTGGTGGCAGGTTGACTACACTGGACCACTTCCATCATGGAAGAGTCAGCATTTTGTCGTTACTGGAATAGACACTTACTATGGATATGGATTTGTCTTCCCAGCACTAAATGCTTCTGCCAGAACCACCATCAATGGACTCACAGAATGCCTTATTCACCATCATGGTATTACACAGCATTGCTTCTGACCAAGAAGCTCACTTAATAGCCAAAGAAGTGAGTCAATGGGCTCATGCTCATGGAATTCACTGATTTTACCATAATCCCCATCATCCTGAAGCAGCCTGTCTGATAAGATGGTGCAATGGCCTTTTGAAGTCACATTTACAGTGCCAGTTAGGTGACAGTACCCTACAGGGCTGGAGCAACATTCTCCAGAAGGCTGTATATGGTCTAAATCAGTGCCCAATATATGGTACTATTTCTCCCATAGCCGGGATTCACAGGTCCAGGAATCAATGGGTGGAAATGGAAGGGGCACCACTCACCATTACCCCTAGTGACCCACAGACAAAATTTTTGCTTCCTTTCCACATGATTTTATGCTTTTCTGGTCTAGAGATCTTGGTTCCAGAGGGAGGAATGCTTCCATCAGGAGATACAAATTGATCCCATTAAACTTAAAATTAAGGTTACCACCTGGCTATTTTGGGCTCCTCATACCTCTGAGTCAACAGGCTAAGAAGTGAGTTATGGTGTTGGCTGGGATGATTGACCCAGGCTACCAAGGGGCGGTTGGACTACTACTTCACAACTGAGGTAAGGAGGATTACGTCTGGAATATAGGAGATCCCTTACAGTATCTCTTAATACTACCGTACCCTGTGATTAAGGTCAATAGAAAATTACAACTACCAAATCCAGGCAAGACTATGAATGGCCCAGACTCTTCAGGGATGAAGGCTGGGTCATTGCACCAGGTAAAGGAGCACAACCAGCTGAGATGCTCACTTAAGGCAAAGGGAATGCAGAATAGGTAGTAGAAGGTAGTTATCAATACCAACATTGACCACATGACCAATTACAGAAACAAAGATTGTAATCATCCTCCCTATTGTTAAGAATATGTCTCTACAAGGATGCCCACTCTCACCACTCTTAATCAACATAGTGTTGGAAGTACTAGCCAGAGCAATCAGAGAAGAGAAGGAAATAAAGGGCATCCAGATTGGAAAAAATGAAGTCAAACTGTCCCTGTTTGCAGATGACATGATCCTATATATCGAACAGCCTAAAACCTCTACAAAAAAACTCTTGAAATTGATAAATGATTTCAGCACAGTAGCAGGATACAAAATCAACACACAAAAATCAGTAGCATTTCTTTTCTCCAACAGTGAACATGCAGAACGAGAAATCAAGAAAGCCTGCCCATTTACAATAGCCACCAAAAAAATAAAATACTGAGGAATTGAGTTAACCAAGGATGTGAAAAATCTCTATAATGAGAACTACAAACCACTGCTGAGAGAAATTAGAGAGGATACAAGAAGATGGAAAGATATCCCATGCTCTTGGATTGGAAGAATCAACATAGTGAAAATGTCCATACTACCCAAAGTGATATACAAATTCAATGCAATCCCCATCAAAATTCCAAAGACATTTTTCTCAGAAATGGAAAAAACTATCCAGACATTTATATGGAACAATAAAAGACCACGCATAGCCAAAGCAATGCTGAGCCAAAAAAATAAAGCTGGAGGCATAACACTACCTGACTTTAAGCTATACTACAAAGCTATAATAACCAAAACAATATGGTACTGGCATAAAAACAGACACACTGACCAATGGAATAGAATAGAGAATCCAGAAATCAACCCACACACTTACTGTCAGCTGATCTTTGACAAAGGCACCAAGCCTATTCAGTGGCGAAGGGACAGCCTCTTCAGCAAATGGTGCTGGGATAACTGGATATCCACATGCAGGAGAATGAAACTAGATCCATACCTCTCACCGTATACTAAAATCAACTCAAAATGGATTAAGGATTTAAATATACACCCTGAAACAATAAAACTTCTTAAAGAAAACATAGGAAAAACACTTCAGGAAATAGGACTGGGCACAGACTTCATGAATACGACCCCAAAAGCACGGGCAACCAAAGGAAAAATAAACAAATGGGATTATATCAAACTAAAAAGCTTCTGCACAGCAAAAGAAACAATTAAAAGAGTTAAAAGACAACCAACAGAGTGGGAGAAAATATTTGCAAAATATATATCTGACAAAGGATTAATATCCAGAATATATAAGGAACTCAAACAACTGTACAAGAAGAAAACAAACAACCCAATTAAAAAATGGGCAAAAGAGCTAAGTAGGCATTTCTCTAAGGAAGATATACAAATGACCAACAGACATATGAAAAAATGCTCTACATCACTCAGCATCCGGGAAATGCAAATCAAAACCACATTGAGATACCATCTAACCCCAGTTAGGATGGCTAAAATCCAAAAGACTATGAACGATAAATGCTGGCGAGGCTGCAGAGAAAAAGGATCTCTCGTACATTGTTGGTGGGACTGCAAAATGGTGCAGCCTCTATGGAAAATGGTATGGAGGTTCCTCAAACAATTGCAGATAGATCTACCATACGACCCAGCTATCCCACTGTTGGGTATATACCCAGAGGAATGGAAATCATCAAGTCGAAGGTATACCTGTTTCCCAATGTTTATCGCAGCACTCTTTACAATAGCCAAGAGTTGGAACCAGCCCAAATGCCCATCATCGGATGAGTGGATACGGAAAATGTGGTACATCTACACAATGGAATACTACTCAGCTATAAAAACGAATGAAATACTGCCATTTGCAACAACATGGATGGACCTTGAGAGAATTATATTAAGTGAAACAAGTCAGGCACAGAAAGAGAAATACCACATGTTCTCACTTATTGGTGGGAGCTAAAAATTAATATATAAATTCACACACACACACACACACACACACACACACACACAAACCGGGGGGGGGGGGAAGAAGATATAACAACCAGAATTATTTGAAGTTGATACGACAAGCAAACAGAAAGGACATTGTTGGGGGGAGGGGGGAGGGAGAAGGGAGGGAGGTTGTGGTGATGGGGAGCAATAATCAGCCACAATGTATATCGACAAAATAAAATTAAAAAAAAAAATAAAATAAATAAATAAATAAATTAAAAAAAAAAAAAAAAGAATATGTCTCTATGTATATATACTGTACATACATTGAGCAAGTATCTTTGTTGTTGTTCCTCTTATTTTTTTATCATGTACCATGAGAGTTATTGACTTTACATAAGCATTTAAATATTGTTAACTTTACATCATAGTATTTGCATTTAGCTCATGGGATAGCAGGAGAAGGGTAATTATCATCTAAGGACTTTATCTCCTCTTCTGGGAAAGGGATTAATGCATTTTCAGTTGTATGCAGGATAGTTGTATCATGTTAGGTGAAAGTATTATGTTATTGTCCAATCTGAAGATTAAGTATGACTTGAGATATTATGGACACCAAGTTGACAAGGAGTGGAGTCGTGAAGGTTAATTCTAGGTGTTAACCTGGTTAGATTAAGGAATGCCAAGAAACCTGGTAAAGCTATCTTTTTAGGTGTGTCCATGTGGGTGTTTCCAGAAGAGATTAGCATGAGATACTGAGTGGACTGGGTGGAAAAAATCCACCCTCTATGTGGGCAGGAAGCATCAAATCCACTGGGGGCCTGAGGAGAACAAAAAATGGAGAAAAAAGGCAAATCTCTCTATCCACTGGAGCTGTTGTACACTCATCTCTCTTTTCTGTGGACATCAGAGCTCAAGGCTCATCAACTTTTGGGTTCTAAGACTTACACCAAGGACATCAATCGGCTTCCCTGGTTTTGAGGCCTTTGGACTTGGGCTGAGCCACACTACTGGCATCCAGTTTGCAAATGTCCTGTTGTGGGACTTCTCTTCACAATCAAGTGAGCTAATTCCCCTAATAAATCCCATCTCATTTATTCATAACATATCCTATTTGTTTTATCTCTCTGGAGAACTCTGACTAATACATGTATGTTAAACCTTCTTTGATTCCCTGGGATAAATCTCACTTGATCATAGTGAATGATCTTATTAATGTGCTGTTGGATTTGGTTTGATAGTATCTTGGTGAGAATTTTTGCAGCTATGTTCATCAGGGATATTAGCCTGTAATTTTCTTGTTTTTCTGTGTCATTGTCTAGTTTTAAAATAAGAGTAATGCTGGCCTTGGAAACAAAGTTGGGAAATATTTCAACTTTGGAACAATCTGAGAATTGGTATTAGTTCTTTAAATGTTCTTTAAATGTCGAATTCAGCAGTGAAGCCATCAGGTCCTGGAATTTTCTTTGATGGGAGACTTGGTATTGCTGATTAAATTTTCTCACTCATTATTGGTCTGTTCAGATTTTCTATTTCTTCATAATTTAATCTGGGTAAATTGTAAGTATCCAGGAATTTATTCTTTTCTTCTATGTTATCAAATTTGTTAGCATGTAGTTGCTCCTTGTAGTCTCTTATGATCTTTTGTATTTCTGTGATATCAGTTGTAATGTCTCCTTTTTCATTTCTGATTTTATTTGAGTCTACTATCTTTTCTTCATGCTTAGTCCAGCTAAATGTTCATCAATTTCCTTTAACTTTTCAAAAAAACAGTTCTTAATTTCACCAGTTTTTTCAATTTATTTATTTACTTATTTATTTAGTTTGTATTTCATTTATTTCTGCTCTGAGCTTCATTATTTCTTCTGCCAATTTTGGGTTTCTTTTGTTGTTTTTCCTAGTTACTTGAAGTGCATCATTAGGTTATTTGATATCTTTATTTTTCTTTTCTTTTTTCGTCTTTTTTGATGTAAACATTTATTGTTATAAACTTTCCTCTTACAACTGCTTTTGCCATGTCCAATAGTTTTGGGGACATGTTTTCATTTTCATTTATCTTGAGGAATATTTTAATTTCCCTTTCAATTTCTCAACTGACTCACTTATTATTTTGGAGTATGTTGCTTAATTTACATTTATTTGTAAAGTTTTTGAATTTTTTCTTGTTGATTTTCAGTTTTATACCACTGGGGTCAGAAAAGATACTTAATATATTATCTATATCTTTTAAAATTTATGTAGACTTATTTTATCACCTAAAATATGATCTATCCTGAAGAATATTCCATGTGCAGCTGATAAGATAGTGTATTCTGTAGCTGTTGAATGAAACATTCTGTAAATGCCTGTAGGGTCCATTTGGTCAATAGTGCAGTTTAAGTTAGATATTATTTGTTTATTTTCTGTCTAGAAGTTCTGTCCATTGTTGATAGTGAGGTGTTAAAATCCCTATTATTCTTGAATTGTGGTCTATCTCTCCCCTTAGGTCTAATAATATGTGTTTTATGTAGCTGGGTGCTCTGGTATTGGGTGCATATATATTTACAATTGTTATATCCCCGTGTTGAATTGATCCCTTTATCATTAAATAACAATTTTCTTTTTTTTTTTTACCATTTTATTTATTTTTATTTTTTAATTTTATTTTGTCGATATACATTGTGCCTGATTATTGTTCCCCATCACCAAAACCTCCCTCCCTTCTCCCTCCCCCCCCAACAATGTCCTTTCAGTTTGCTTGTCGTATCAACTTCAAGTAATTGTGGTTGTTATATCTTCTTCTCCCCACCCCGGGTTTGTGTGTGTGTGTGTGTGTGTGTGTGTGTGTGTGTGTGTGTGTGTGTGTGTGAATTTATATATTAATTTTTAGCTCCCACCAATAAGTGAGAACATGTGGTATTTCTCTTTCTGTGCCTGACTTGTTTCATTTAATATAATTCTCTCAAGGTCCATCCATGTTGTTGCAAATGGCAGTATTTCATTCGTTTTTATAGCTGAGTAGTATTCCATTGTGTAGATGTACCACATTTTCCGTATCCACTCATCTGATGATGGACATTTGGGCTGGTTCCAACTCTTGACTATTGTAAAGAGTGCTGCGATGAACATTGGGGAACAGGTATACCTTCGACTTGATGATTTCCATTCCTCTGGGTATATTCCCAACAGTGGGATAGCTGGGTCGTATGGTAGATCTATCTGCAATTGTTTGAGGAACCTCCATACCATTTTCCATAGAGGCTGCACCATTTTGCAGTCCCACCAACAATGTATGAGAGTTCCTTTTTCTCCGCAGCCTCGCCAGCATTTATCGTTCAGAGTCTTTTGGATTTTAGCCATCCTAACTGGGGTTAGATGGTATCTCAATGTGGTTTTGATTTGCATTTCCCAGATGCTGAGTGATGTTGAGCATTTTTTCATATGTCTGTTGGCCATTTGTATATTTTCCTTAGAGAAATGCCTACTTAGCTCTTTTGCCCATTTTTTAATTGGGTTGCTTGTTTTCTTCTTGTAAAGTTGTTTGAGTTCCTTATATATTCTGGATATTAATCCTTTGTCAGATGTATATTTTGCAAATATTTTCTCCCACTCTGTTCGTTGTCTTTTAACTCTGTTAATTGTTTCTTTTGCTGTGCAGAAGCTTTTTAGTTTGATATAATCCCATTTGTTTATTTTTCCTTTGGTTGCCCGTGCTTTTGGGGTCGTATTCATGAAGTCTGTGCCCAGTCCTATTTGCTGAAGTGTTTCTCCTATATTTTCTTTAAGAAGTTTTATTGTTTCAGGGTGTATATTTAAATCCTTAATCCATTTTGAGTTGATTTTAGTATACAGTGAGAGGTATGGATCTAGTTTCATTCTCCTGCATATGGACATCCAGTTATCCCAGCACCATTTGCTGAAGAGGCAGTCCCTTTTCTTTGTCACTTTTTACAGTTTTTTAACGTCTATTTTTTCTGATATAATATGGCTTCTCCCACTTGCTTTTGATTTCTATTTGCATGGAATATCTTTTTCTGGACCTTCGCTTTCAGCCTATGTTTGCATTTAATAGTTACGTGAGTCTCTTGTAAGCAGCATATTGTTGGATCTTCTATTTTTATCTGTACAACCACTGTATATCATTTAATTGGACAGTTTAATTCATTTATATTAAAGATTATTATTGATATGTGAGAACTTATTCTTGACATTTTGTTAATTGTTTTCTGGTTGTTTTGTAGATACTTAATTCCTTTCTTTCCTCTTTTTATTTACCTCTGTGGATTGGTGGTTTTCTGTGGTATGAAGCTTTGTTTTTGTTTTTGTTTTTTTTTCTTTCTCTTTTGTGTACTTGCTATAATTTCTTTCTTTGTGGTTACTTTGGGGATAACATAGTTTTGCAGTTACAATAGAATGTTTTAAACTGATAGAAACTTAATTTTTGTCACATAAAAATACTCTAAACTCCCCCCCCCAATTTATATTTTGTAGCCTTCATTTATGTTTGTATCTACTACATGTTTCTTAGTCTCTAGTTGCAGCTGTTGTTTTTGACCATTTTTACTTTAAACCTTCATAGTAAAAGATTGATGGGCTGACAGTTTTTTTCCCCTCCCAGCATTTTGAATGTATCATTCCATTCTCTCCTGGTCTTCAAGGTTTCTGCTGAGAAATCTGCTTATAGTCAAATGGGTAGCTCCTTATAGTACTTGACAATTTTCTTTTGCTGCTTTTAGAATTCTTTCTTTGTGTTTGACTTTTGACAGTTTGATTATGATGTGCCTCAAAGAGGATCTTTTGGGATTGAGTCTATTTGGGGACGTTTCAGCTTCCTGAATGTGAATGTCAATCTCTCTCTCAATACTTGGGAAATTTTTAGCTATTATTTTGTTAAATAGTGTTTTTGTATATTTCTCCATCTATTCTCCCTCTGGAACACCATTATTTGAATATTTGTTTGCTTCATGGTGTCCCATAGGTCTCATAGACTTTCTTCATTCTTTTTCATTCTTATTTCTCCTCCCTCCCACAACCCCCACAACCCCGATTGGGTTATTTCAAAACATTTGTCTTCAGTTTCAGAAATTCTCTCAGTGGTCTGCTCTAGTCTGTTGTCAAAGCTCTCAATTTTACTTTCTATTACATTCACTGAATTCTTCAGTTCCAAGATCTTTTTTTAAAAAATAATAAGTATCTCTTTATTAAATTTCTCATTCAGATTATGAATTGTTTTCCTTATTTCATCAAATTGTTTGCCTGTATTTTCTTGTATCTTGTTGAGTTTTCTTAAGATCATTATTTGAAATTCTTCAGGAATTTTGTAACTGTCCTTTGGTGTCTATTAGTGGAAATTTACTCTGATCCTTTAGGGGCATCATGTTTCCTTGCTTTTTCATGTTTCTTGTGTCCCTGTGTTAATATCTACACATCTAATAGAGGATTTGCTTTCCCTATTTTATAAAGTATATTATGCAGAAGTGACTTTTTCCTCTTGGTGAGTCCTAGAGTGCCTGCTGGATAAGTTGTGTTGGCTTTGATTCTGGGTGGACTCAGTTGTGTTGTCTCTGTGAGGTTTTTTTCAGTTGTAATCCTCTTCAATAATGTCTGCAAATGCCTTGGTGGCCAAGACTTTGGGAGATTGTGCCAGCAGTGGCACTGTTTTGCTGGAGACTGTGGACTGGTTATTGGGCCAGGCATGTGTGAACAAAAAGGGCCAACAGGCTGTGTGGTGGTCTCTCTGAGGTGCAGAGTCACTGCCCAATTTGTTGTGAGGCCAAACATGGGAATGCAGCTCTAAGGTTGTCTCTCCCAGAGAGTGGTATGTTGCCTGACCAGGTTTTGGGCTGGAAGCATGTAAACTTGGGTACAGGGTGTTGAGGGAGTGGTCAAGTGGTTCTGAGAAGGCCTGTTTGATGAGGTGAAGTTGCTGCCTAGCAAGGAGATGGTATACACAAGCATAGCAGGACCAAATGGCTCTGTTGAGGCCTACACCATCCATTCATCTGTCAAACAGGGAGCAGGCCTATACAGGTGCAGGTAGGCCTGGCAGCTCTGTACAACAGGCTTGGGAAATTTGGTGGAGGCCTGCTGCAGGAGGCAGAGCTGCTGCTGGGTGAGCTGTCATGCCTGGAGTAGAGGTGCAGTAATGCAACAGAGCAC
This sequence comes from Cynocephalus volans, assembly GCF_027409185.1. Classification (NCBI taxonomy): domain Eukaryota; kingdom Metazoa; phylum Chordata; class Mammalia; order Dermoptera; family Cynocephalidae; genus Cynocephalus; species Cynocephalus volans. The sequence continues at coordinate 50,400,498 of NC_084478.1, forward strand.
AGCAGCTCTGTGGAGGTCCACCAAGGGAGGTAAAGTTGCTGCCCAATTAACTGTTGAGCCTGGAGCAAAGGGAGGTGAAGTCACTGTTAGATTTGCTGTCAAGTAGGAAGAAGGAAACCCTTTGGAGGGCTGCTAGATCAGCTGCACAAGTGCAGTAGGGTTGTGCAGCTCTGTGGTGGGGGATGCCAGAGCCACTGCCTGATCTAGTGTCAAACAGGTGGTAGGCATGCATAAGTGCAGGGCAGAGCAACTCTGTGGAGGCCTGCTGGTGGAGAGAGCTATTGTCCAATCAGCTGTAGAGCAGGGTGCAGGTGTGCATGGGTGCAGGTGTGCATGGGTGCAGCAGAGTTGGGGAGTTCCATGGAGGCCTGATGTGGGAAGTAGAGCTGCAGCCTGATCTGCTGTCAAGCAGGGTATAGGCATGCATGGGTGTATCAGGGCCAGGCTGATTTGTGAGGGGCCACTAGATCAACTGTAGAGCCTGGAGCAAGCCTCTAGGGGTGCAGTAAGGCCAGACAGCTCTGTGGAGTCCTGCCTGGAAGAGGTGGGTCTGCCACCCAGTTGGTTGTCAGGCAGGGAGCAGGCATGCATAGGTGCAGCAGGGCCTGACAGCTCTGTGGAGGGCCGCTAGATCTGCTGTTGGGCCTGAAGCATGCCTGCAAGTGTACAGCAGGCCCCATCAGCTCTATGGAAGCCTGCCAGGGGAAAGCAAAGCCCTGCCTGAGGAAGCAGGGGTCCATGGGTATAGCAGGGTCTGCCAGACTGGCCGTCAGGCCAGCCTGGGTACCTGTGGGATCAGCAGGCAAGTGAGTTGTGCAGGGTAGGTGCAGGTGGATCTGGTAGGTCAGCAACTGATTGGCAACTTCCCCACAGAGCAGGTCTGCCTGTTCTACTGGGAGGGGTGCTATATGGGTTCAGAATCTGAGGTCTCATTCTGTCTGTCCTAAGCTCCTGGTCATGGTCCTGCTGGTGCCCATGGGAATGTGGTAGAATAAAGGTAAGGATTCAGGATGGAGGAAGTCAGTTTCCACTGGCCCCCAACCCAGGACACACTCTAACAGTGTGTTTGGTTTCAAGATGGTGCTGTGCAGTAGCCGCTTAAGTCGGGAGGGTGAGGATTGCTGTACCTGAGCTTCTACTATGAGGCTGTGTAGCTGCACAGACTCCCAGCTACTCTCCAAACTGGGTTGAGGACCTGAGAAGACTGGGGATCTCTTGTGGCAAGGATTGCTGGAGTTTGTGGCAGTAGGGGAAACAGCTGTGGTTTCCAGCATACCTTCTCTCCTGCAGTGAGACAATGTGGCAGAGGCAGAATGCCTTGCTCTGCTCTGTATGGTCCTATCCTGGTCTTCTTTGCTACACAGGAATTTTTTCACTCCCTTGGTACTCTACAGCATACTTCTTCAGTCATTCTGTGTGAATATAATATAAAGCATATGTACTTCACAGGGCCGGGTTTTCCAAAGCCTTGCAGTTTCAAATATCGACCTTGCAAGGATAGGAAATTTCCCTCAGGGTATAAGTCTCTGTTGCAAGATAAGAATTGTGGCACAGCAGGTTGCTGGCTCAAAGACAGACTTGTTACTGATTGTTGTGTAAAGATACTGAGAGATTGCTTAGGAAGGAATGTTTGCTAAGATCAAACTGTTGTTGATAGGACCACTTAATTGCCTTACTGGAATGTCATCTGGCTTGTTTCACTGAAAGTTACCAGCCTATATTGTTAAGCTATAACCCCACCTATGTCTCTTCCTGTAACTTCCTGGTCTGGAAAACAAATGCATGAAGAAAACCCCAATTCAGCATTAATTTCCCAAGGAAGGGATCCCTCTCTCTTTAGGGTTCCAGGAGATTAACCACTTCGGGGCTTCTCACTGCTCAGAAGAGATGGGCTTTGAGTAATCCTTTCATCTCCATCACCCAGGGGAAATGGGGTGACAAATCTGTGGGTGGCAAAGCAATGCAAAGCAACAATTCTGGTCAAAATGTAATTGTTTATTTGTTGTATTGGTCCCTTTTTGGGGGATGGGGAAGATGAGAGCCAGACAACTGTAGTGGGCATCTTGCCTATATCTCTGGCTCAGTCCTTTACAAGTTCATAGCTCATACCATGCCATTTTCAGACTATTTTTTTCTGTTCAAAAGAGTGTTATAATAACTCATTTGTTATTCTTCAAATTAGGCTTACCTATGAAGTGACATTAAGTTCACCACCTCTTAAATATGCATTTTTGGCTCACCCAGATTCCCATTCCTGGGCTTTTCCATCCATCTCTCAGTTGTGGATGTTGGCTCCTGACAACTTATGTCTGTCCTCTTCTCCAGGGGATTACTCTTGGCTAAAGGAAGATGCCTCATGCAGAGATGCCTGTGGAGTTAAGCCCTGCCATCCACACTATCTAAAGATCCCTGCATCACATTATACACGAAAATCCATTTTTCTTGACTTTTTCTATACTGATACCCTCCCCACCTTTGATGACACTGTCTAGCTGCATATGAGCTACGTGTTGGTGTTAAATCAATATTTATTTATTTATTTATTTTATTCATATACTTTTTTTACATTCTATGACATTGCTGCAGAGCAGTTGGAAGGGAGGGGGAGAGGGGGAATAGGAAGGAAATGGGATGGTAGAAGGAAGGAGGAGGGGCAGGATTAAGGCCAGAGGCACCCCCCATTTCCACAGGGGAGACCAGGGGGCTTCCTTCAGTGGCTTGATCATTACCAGGCTGGGTGTAGATGTCAGGGGGCTGTAGAAAAAGGCCTCGCCCCCTACAACCCCAACTCGGGAACTCAGTGCCCTTCTTGCTATGGCTCAGTGGTAATCACTGGGGTGGTTGTGCATGTAAGGAGGAGTGTGGCCAAGGCCCTCAGCCCCCACCCTTGGGACTGGCTGCAGGTGTCAGGAGGCATGGCTTAGGCCCCCAACCTTCCCCTCTTTCTGACTTGGTAATCCAGGGTACTTCCAGTCCTTCTAGGTGTTATAAGTGTTCTTTGGTGAAATGAGACCATTACTAGTTAATATCAAACTTGGTCTTTGGTTGTGGGTACTTTGTTTTTTCTCTCAGTTCTGTATCGGATTATTTGCTGTTCCCACCACTGAAACTCTACACTGGAACTAATTTGTTGTCCTTTGCTTCTAAAATGGGGGAACTTCCTGTGGAGACAGTACTTGAGCTGTGTGGTTGAGCTAAAATTCTGCTTTGCTGTTGATTCCCTAGGGAAGGTGTTTTGTGCAGCTGAGGTTTTAACGGTTGACTTTATAGGTACTTCCAGGTCTAGTGAGATCTGGTGCACATGGGTTGTGTATGAATTCTGGTATGGTCCTGAGTTTTTTCATCAAACTGAAGCCCATGCAATTCCGTATTCCTTACCAGACTCCTCTGAGTGGTCCTACACTGATTGGGGGGCAGATCACCTGTCCTTGCTGTGCCCCAGTGTTCCTCTGGCAGGCCCATCTCCCCCACTGCCCATGCTCCAAACACTTCCCATGGGATGGGCCATGCTCTGGTCCCTTGTGATGACTCACTGGCCTCTGAGTGGCTCCTTCTTTTCAGTTTTTGTGGCTCCTCACAGCTATGTGGGTCCACGGGATCCCTGTCAGTAGTCCTGCTGGCCTGGGGGCCACCAAGGCCCTCTTCTCCCCTGCTGCCTCCAAGGAATTTCATCTGAAGGGCACAGCTACAGCTTTTGCCAGCTCCTGCTCAGTGTGCTCAGCAGCTCCAGCCTGGAAGCAGGCAGGATTCAAAACAGTCAGAGCAGTTTTTTCTTTCTCTCACTGTGGCTTCTCCCACCTTCATGTACTCCATAGGCCTCTCCTCCTCTTCCCTTGAGCTCTAGCGGCCCCAGCTTGGCTGTCATTCCTTTTTTATAGTTGTAAATTGGTTGATTTGTGGGAGAGAGTGAAGCTGGGGACCATCTATTCTGCCAACTTGACTGGAAATGACAAAAATCTAGTTTTGATTGATTAAATAGTAGGAAAAAATTTCTTAAACCAGTCATTAGAAGGTGCTAAATAGAAAATAACTAATAATAAGGAGGAATCAGAAAAGAAATTAAGCTATCCTGTACAATAGTTTGCAAAAACATAAATAGATATTTAAGATAAAAGGAACCACTGATGTCAAATAAACATATAAAATATAAGTAACCTTAGTTTGGTAAACTGGGAAATGAAAATTAAGACTACAGCACCTTATTATTTTATCTGCTCTAGATAGGCCACAATAAACCCTGATAATACCAAATGTTGGTGACTATTCACCATATTCTCAATGAATACAACAACACTGAATAATACATATATGAAGTGTAATGTTTGTGTATCCTACAGATTAGCAATTCCACTTCTAATTACACCTGAAAAGAAAATCTTGTACATGTGCACAACAAGGAATGTTCAATTCTATTCATAGTAACATTATTCACAATAGTTTCAAAAAGTTTAAATTTTTCCCCTGAAGATTTGATAATTTAAAATAAATTCATAAAAGACAGATTAACAGGAAAAAGCAGAGCAAATTCTATCATGTGCACACCTATGCGTGAGAGTCATGCAAAGACGGTTGACGCTTAAATTGCCTTTTCATTGGGGAGAGGAGAGATGGGAGGTGGGGAGCACTGTAGGAGTAAATGATTATCAAGGGAAATGAATGAGCCCAAAGAATAATGACCTGTAACCAAGTTTCTCTGAGTTTTGGGGAAGGTTGCATCACAAGTGAGGGGAGGAAAACATGTCAAGCAAAAGCTGTCTTATTATGCAGATGACAATATCCTAAATGATCTCAGAGCTGCCCTCAGAAAGAATAGATGGTGGACAAAGGAGGGGACCCTCAGAGAAAGCCTGGCTGTTTATTTTACCAATACAGATTTTCTCTATTGATGCAAATCTCCTCCACAAAAGGCAACGTTTTAGTTATTCTTGTGTTTCCAGCCCCTCAGAATAGTCATCTTGAAATATGTCAATAAGTATATTTTGGGTGAGATATTCTGATTTCCTTTCATAGCAAATCTGGAAGCACACCAGCATCCTTTGACAGGTAAAGGGATGCATAATTTACAACATTTATGTAATTTTGAATATTATAATAGCTGCAAAAGTCAATGAACCTCAGCTAATGAAATAACTATGTCATGAATCTTAGCAACATAATATTCAGTTTAAAAAATGAATTGTAGAAGGATACATATTTTATGGTATGTTATGATAGCATTTTATAAAATAACAAAAGGTACAAGGTCAAAAATATTTGTGTTTAGGGATATATACCAACATAAAGATATAAAGAAATAAAAATAAAGAAAAGGTATGATTACACAAAAATTCTGAATGGTGATGTTAAGCAGTATAAGAGAATGGGATTGAACAAGATCACTTTGGGGAAAATGCATTAGTACTGGGAATATTATTTAATTCTGTTGGATAGTGGGTTCACGGGTATTTATTTTATTATGCCTTTTAAGTCACATATATGGTACATGCATTATTTTGTGTATATATATGTTCAATTAATGCAATTTTAGAAATCATAAGTATGAAAAAAATTAGTAAATTTTTTAACGAAAGTTCAAAGTTTGAGCCTTTTAAATTGACTTGGTAATTTTCTGTTGCCACATGTATACAATAACCACTTAAATAAAAAGTAGCTTTCTGACAGGTTAATCATATATTTTGAGGATTTCTGTACCAATGAGAATTTCCTATAAGACTTATTTTCACAGACTACTACATTTTATGTCTCCTTAGAGTTTCTCTAGTTCAACCTCCTATTTTACAATTATGCACTCTGAGATGCAGAGAATTTTCAAGTGTAATGTAATGGTTGAAAATAAATAAATTTTCCAAGTTGAAGAGCATGGTACAACCCTTAATTTCCAACAATGGCCTGAAAGATGTGATGGTTGCTTATTTATGCCAAGAGGCTTGCTTTAAATGCCATTCAGTTTGTGAGAGAGTGTAGTGCTTCAAAATGAATTTAACAACTTTGGGATTTGCAGTTATTTCAAGACCCTATATTATAAATAGACGCGAACCTTCCTTGATTAAACAGAAAATGTTAGTGGTTTGAATTATATTGTGCTAGACACTATGTTTTATCACAGAACATTGTCCAATATATGAATTAATCTTTTATCTGTTAACTTTTGAATTAACTTGTCAAGTTATCCATTTAGAAATTATTTCAATTTAAAGTTATATTACAAAACATGGCATTAGGAAATTAAGACATAAAAGGGGCTTTATAAATGATTTAATCTGCCTCATTATATATGCTGTAAAATTGATAGCATTAATGAGTGGTTCAATTATGTATAAATAGTAACAGACTTGAATTCAAACTTGATTTATTTATTATGTATCCATGCTTTTGACAATGAACCACATTGGTTTAACTAATCCTAGTTGAGATTTTTCTTACTTTTTAATTATTTAATTAGATGACTATTCCTCATTCTCATTAAAATCATGTAAAGGGGATCATATTATATAGAAACATAATTCATTAATTGGATAACTCTTCCTGTTTTCTAAGCTATCCTACATTAAAAATAAAATAAAAACAATGTAATGTAGATATTTATTGCGCACTAAACCAATTATAAAATAGTAATTAGATTTAAACATAAATAAAACATATGACATTATTAAAAATCAGGAACATTTTAGAATGACTAAATAAAGTACAAGTATATAATGGAATATCATGTAAACATTAAGTGGCGTTTTTGAAAAGTAAATGACTAATATATAGAAGTGCACATTAGTGCATATATAGTAGCCAATTAAAAACATAGTTCTATGTGAATATACATGAAGGAAAGACTGTGAATGGGGGCTTTGTTTAACATTTCTACTATCCCAAAACAGTTCACTGAGTTTTTATTGACTTTATGATAATGTTCCCCCAAAATCCAAATAATACATCAAAATAATGTTTATAATATCTTGAAGGGAAGTTTTAGAATGAGTTTCCCACATGCCATAAAACTTATTTCCTCAGAAATACTGGGATATACAACTGAAAACATTTATGGTAACAGTGATCAATTATCAAATTTCATACAAAAAATAAACATTTGATGAAAACTTTTTTTATGCTTTGGTTTCTAATTTAAGTAGGATCTAATCTCCTACCAAAAATATAAATGAAAGTATAAAAGAAAAATATAAAATAAGTTTAAACAAAAGTATAAAATAAGTGAGAAAAGAAATAATTTCATTAAACACTCTGTGGACCCGATGGCTTCTGGGACGAAGGATACAACTGCCTCTAAGAGGGGCCTGAAAAGATGTCACTGAGCCAGTGCTTTGAGGTCTGGTCAGCAGACCGAATGATGAGGAGACTTGGAAACATTCTCCAGAAGGACGAAGATGATTGTGTTAATGGTTTCCTTTTCTTTTTGTTGTGTATTCCCTTTCATTCTTAAAAATTATTTGTTCTTACCTGGAGTTCCTCACCTTTCTTCGAAATACCTCACGTACCACAAAACTCCATTTCAACCCTCAGCTGGTTTGGGATAAAGTAGAGCCATTGGAACTAATTTAGAAACTTTGTAAGTCATAGATGGATAACAGAAGGCTTTTCTATGCACCCAGATAAACAAGGAACCAAAATCATGAGCATTCCCTGGAACCTTAATAGTGGCAAATCCTTTTACTGGTGCCTTGTTTACTCCTTATCTGATTTCCCATAGTGAATGTGATCATATCTTCCTTCTCGTTTCAGTTCTCCAAAGCTGTCCCTGCTTTTCTCTTTCTGCATTCCACCTCTGATCTTGTTGAGATAAATGGGGTCTTCCAGCAAGAAATTCCTCAAGAGCTTTCCTTTCATCTCAGAATTTCTATGAAATAAATTGGGCAAATTTATTGTCTTTTTTTTTTTGATTAATAGAATTTTTTTATTGTAACTTAGTTGATGGTACATTTCTGTGGAGTACAGAGTTGAATTTCATTACTCGTGTGCATTATGTGACGCTTAAATCAGGATAATTAGTATATTCAACATTATACAATGTGATCATTTTTCTTGGCCCTTTACCAATTCCTTTCCCCCCTTCCCCTTTCCCATCTCTGGTAACCTCACCTCAGTTCTGTTCTCTCCTTTCAAAATCTATTAATTTATATTTATTGTATACGATACTTGTGTGTACTCTGCCCAAGATTTTGGGTAAGTGAAATGAATTTTTTTTAGGACATACTTTTTAGAGCAGTTTTAGGTTCACAGCAAATTTGATCAGAAAGTACAAATATTTCCCATATACCCCCTGACTCACACATATGTAGCCTCCCCGTTATTAACATCCCCCACCAGAACGGTATATTTGTTACACTCGATGAACATCATTACTAGAAGCTGATACATCATTACTAGAAGTCCATAGTTTACATTAAGGTTCACTGACATGTATCCACCATTACGGTATCATACAGAGCATTTTCACTGCCCTAAAAATCTTCTGTGCTCTGCCTATTCATCCCTCCCTCCCCCCAGCCCCTAGCAACTGCTGATCTTTTTATCTTCTCCATAGTTTTGCCTTTTCAAAAATGTCATAGACTTAGAATCATACAGTATGTAGCCTTTTCAAATTGGCTTCTTCCCTTAATAATATGCCTTTAAGTTTCCTCCATGTCTTTTCATGGCTTGATAACTCATTTCATTTTAGTGCTGAACAGCATTCTTGTGTCTGAATGCATCACAGCTTATTCATCAGTTCACCTCCTGCAACCTATCTTGGTTGCTTCTATGTTTTGGCAATTATGAACAAAGCTGATATAAACATCCTTGTGTAGGTTTTTGTGTAGATATAGTTTTCAACTCTTTTATGTCAATACCAAGGAGCACAATTGCCAAATTATATGGTAAGAGTATGTTTAAGAAATGCTTTTTGTATATTATGGTGCCAAGAGAGGTAGAAGGAAAAGGCAGCCCAAAAGAAGAAACCAATATTGCTCTGGGGTGGAGAGATCAGGAACAGGTGCCATAGGCTTGCAAGTAAAATCTTAAAGGACAAATGGCACTTGCCAGTGTTTGCCCTAATTTGCAGCCTTTATTTGCCTCTGGTTTGTCCATATTGAAGACCAGGGACCCAATAAAAATTAAAGCACTTATTCCCTCATGTCTTTCTTTCTTTCACTTATGTACTATCATTTCATACTATGGCCCCCTTTAGTAGCTAACATGCTTGGGCTTTTAAAAAATTTTTGTTTCCTTCTTTAGACTTTGTCACATATTTTAGATTGGCTCAACTGGCACTACACCTATAAATGATAGTTGTTACTATTCCTGCTAGCATGTCTTCTGCCCCTGATATTGGTCCCCTCTAGACCCACATGCCCCAGTTCAGAGGCCATGTACCCTGCTTGCCTCTCCCTCAAATTCCCAAAGAATCTGGGGATGAAGATTCTACATTTCTCTGAGAGGGATGGTAACGTGAGCAAAGAATATTACAAGTAGTAAAAAAGCACAAGCCATGAAGACTTGAAGAAGCCTAATATCTTGGGGTACTTGCATGTGTTTTGATTGATACTGGCAAAAGAGAGCTGCAAAAGCTGAAACAGCAGCTTGATCAGATTGTGAGGGCCTTGCATGCTCTGTTTTGGTCCTGTGACTTGAGGTGGACGATGAAGTGACTGTGGAGTCTGTATGGATTCTTGTAACTTTCCACTCAGTTCCAGTTCATCTTGCTAGAGTTCTTATTCTTCTTATATAAGCTTCAATTCCCAAGCTGTTCTCTAAATCTCGCTGCACATCCTATCTGTGATTACTGTATTTATTGGAGCACATCATGCTCTTCAGAGAGCCTTAATTATAGAAAAACAGTTTTCCATTGTCGATGTAAAACCCAGGAATGGTAAATGTAATACAGGAAATACCATATGAGTGCAAGGAGGCAATATTTTAGCATTTCTCTGTACAACATTATTCATATCAATGTTGGATATGTCAGAAGGACTGCCAACATCCAAAATATAAAGTCGTTCCAGGTCTTGTATATTTCCCCTATTTATATCTTTTGAAATACTCAATTCTCTATGTCCTAGATGATGCTCTCTTCTGAAGATCAGTCTGTGAATGTTATCTCGGGCTTTTGTAGGTACATCCATGATATGAGAAGGGAACTAAAATCTTTCTCTGTAGTTCATAATTCTTCGTTAGGTTTTCATTAATGATTCTGTATAAAATTGTTCCTCTATATAGCATTTATGCATACAGACATCTATAAACCACCAGTCATATTCAGGGCTGTATTTTTCTATGCCATTTTTCATTGCTTAGAGAAGCTCAGGTGAGATGTAGTCAGGTGTGTCAAAGACCACAGAAGACGGAACAGTTTCTTCATCATTTATCTTCAATCATGACCCAGAATCAGGGAAATATGACCTTTCATATTCAAAAGAACATCATCAGGTTTAATGTCTTTGTGGATATAATGAAGCTGATGAATGGATCTATGGCCAACACCATTTCACCAATGTAGAATCTTGCTGTATTATTTGGAAAGTTGCCTTCAGATTTACTAACCAATATCTGTAAATTACTATTCCCATCTAATGCATTACCAAGAACAAGTGCTTTTCATCTTGAAAGCATAAACATTTTAAGCATGTTGAAAAATTCTTTTCAAGATGAAAAGCATAGTAATAATAAAATGATCCACTGATGATCACGATTCACCAATACATCAAGTTCCCCTTGGAAATGAGAATTCTTTGCTTTTTAAAGCATTTTCCACTTGATGAGGATTTTCGTTGCATAAATTTGTTTAGTATTCTTCATTTTGATAACAGTCTCACAGCACCACTTCTGATTAATTTTATCAGTATTCTTGTTGAAGCTGCATTTCCTTCATAAACCATCTAAATAGTTTGGTTCTCTCAAGAAAATCGTCACGTGTGAGAAACTTGGCCACATGCTTGTTGCAGCACAGGGCCAACTGGCCATACATAGTGTACAGACAGAAGTGTACATCAAACAGTATCTGTATGCTCAGGGTGCTCTCTACAAATATTAATCAAAATTGTTCTTTGAGGGATACTTGTCTATTCTCCCTGCTTATTGTTTATTAATTCAGTCATGAATATAACTGTGGACTCTGATATTTATTTTATATGATTGATTATAATCCTACACTACTTCATTTTGTTGCTCGAATTGTTCCAACTTTGGCCAATGTAAATTCTTTCTGCTGGTTCCTATGTTCTTTTGCAACATTCTCACCTTTGTGGTTACTTTTGAATTCTATCACTACAAGATGCTCCATGATTATCTTGCATATTCCTTGTCCTATTATTAATATCAGCCATTTCTCTAAGAAGCTCTGGTTCTTTTATTGAAAAATGGTATTATTTATTGGAGAATAGGATCTAGGTGTGTTCATTGCTACTGGGGTGTCAATGCTTTTAAGACCTGTCAGCTGACAGAGCAAGGAAATACAACTAAGTTTGTCTATTTTCCTATCATTGGACTTTCATACAATGGAAAGATTCTGAAAGAGGTCATGTAACCTTGAAATATCAAATAAGCTAACGTTGTCTTTTGCTATATTTGATATAGCATACTTACTGGCCAAGTTACTTTTTCTCTTCCCTTCTGAGTCACTCTTCTATTATCAGGAGTCTGCAGCTGACCCCACCCATTGCAACCATGTTGCCTATGAAACTGATGCCAGATCATCTCCTGGCTTCCCAAGTTGCTGTAGTGACTACATTGCGACCCTCCTGATCTCCAATAACTGTTCTCTGGCTTAGGCATCAGTATTTAGCCTGGAAGCTAATAATTTAGAGTCAACAAAAATTTGGCCTTATTGTTGCTCTAACCAGAAATAACATAAATGGTGAGATTTCAATGATTTAACCAGATGATTAAGAAAACACATTTTTAAAAAGGATTCCCATCAGAGAGAATTTCATAGTGACACAGTGTTGATAATAAGGCCATCTCTGACCTTAGCTGTATTACTATCTGTTTATAAAACCCCCTGCATTAGAATAGACTAACTCCAGGTACTTCAAGCCATCTTTTCTTCTTTCTTAATGCTCATTAAAAAACATCTTGAAATTGTCAAAGAGATAAAATGAAAATAACCCATAGAAATTACTTAGTCTATGTTTTAGCTAGTTCATGGCTGTCTTCTAAAATAAGTACGTTACACAATTCTAAGGAATGGTGTAATGAAAGTGAGCTTGCTGTGCTTATATGGGTTCATATCATTACAGTGGGAGTTTTAGCTTTTGGTTACCAGTAGGTTGCAGATACCGATTCACATAATGTATTTAATGACTATAGCCTCTGCAGAGAATTCTTCGGGATTAAGCATTAAAGATATAAGGATGCAAATAGCAGAACAGCTAATGGTTCTTATGGTTTACAAATAAGTTTTCGATTTAGCTTGATAAAGTCTTATAAAATTGATTTCATTACCAGAGCAAGCTACCATATATAAAATGAAGACTTTCTACTCTTTGGGACCTAACACAGTACCATTTACTCTTTTGAAGTAATCTATATATCTTTCTAAATACTTCATATTTATGTTTTGCCCTCCCTTCTATATTTTTATAATCTCTCTCTCTCTATATATATATATATTTAGATAGATAGATGTATACATATACACACACATTAGGACAAAAGAGTTTACAAATTAAAAGTATACACACAAATATACACACATGTACATACATATATGACATTTTGCCCAAACTTAAGTATATTTAGGAAATAGTAATTTTTCATTTTTTCCACAATTTATTCCTGGAAATAATACTTTAAACTGTGTTTATAACATATTTCCCATAGGCATATTCTCTTAAAAAGAAAATATGTATTGATAGATATTAATGAAACATACTGGTTTAAAATAGTGAAAGTAGGCCCTAAGAGAGATTTTTAGATTTCTTAAATATTTTATAGAAATTGCAGACTTTGTTTATTTTACCAGATTATTGGATATCTAAAAAGTGAGATGATTCATGTGAAAAGTTTTGTGAATTTAAGGTTCTGATAGTGGATGTATATTTCTAAACATGGTGAATATATGTGGAACTGTTACATGTTCTAAAGAAGAATTCTCAGACCTTTTTCTGCTGTGATGAAATCATTGGAAGATATGTACTTGCATGGATTTAGGAACGTTCAGATCAAACTTAAAACTCTAAGGCACTAAATTAGTTCATTAACACTTAGTTTGCAAATGTTCATGTTCATAAATAACAGTGACTTTTTGGCTGCATACAACATAACGTCTGTTATTGCAATGCCTAGAGGAGTAGTAACTGTGCTCTTTTTCCCCTCACTCGAGACATTAAAACACAAATAAGTAAATTACATTATTATCGAGAAACTTGTGAGTCTCTTTAATTCATTAAAAATAAGAAAATAAATCAAAACTCTGGCAGTTTATCACAAAACAATTTTTTATGTCCTCACATGTGATAGAAACATTCTTGCATGATGTAACATCATGGATAAGCTTTACTGTTATAAATATAAGAATCACATTACCAGAATTAAAATTCACTTTTCCCTTAGATTCACCCAACTAACAACAATATACTAGCCATAGTATACATTAAATATTTAAATACATATAATTAACTATTTTTTTGTGTAAGTAAAATTACATGCAAGTAATCTTGTTACCAGTTATTAAATTAAGAACTATTTGGATGGATGTAGATAGTACAAGCTGCTTTAGAAAACTTGTTGAAGGAAGTTTATTCTCTGTAATAACTTTCCTTGAAGCAAGTAAAGTCATTCAAAATTATTCCCTTGATTGTAGTCTTTACTTAAAACTAGATGGATAGACAAGAAGGCAAGGCTGGTATGAGTGCTGATGGCCCCTCGCCATGCCAAGGCCAGCTCCCAGCAGCTACACATGGCAAAAACTGGCCAGAAGGCCTAAGCTAGATGATAGAGGAGTCACTTCTTTTCTCATTCGCTTCTTTCCCTGGCCTCCTCATGCTGTCTGTTTGGGCTGGTTGGCAGCCCTGGCCTCCCTCAGATGGAGCTCCCTGCTGGTGGTTGGGCAATCAAGAAGCCTCTGTGCCCAGCCTGATTCCATGCTCTCAGGAATCAGTGACATGGGGCAAAGGGGCCTGACTAACCCCTCACCTGCTGCCCCTCTTCACCCTGGCTTCAATATGCTATTGGAAATGAATACAATAGTCTAATTACAAAGCCATTTATCACAGAATTTAATGAAAATCCTCAAAATTCCATTCCTAAAATAATTCGGAAAGACGATAAAAGGCTCTTAACTTTGCTAATATGAAGAAAGGCTTAAAGATTTGAGATTAGAGTGTTATTTTTCTCCTGGTAATGAGTGAGTTGATGAACAGGAGGTCTTTACATACTTTCTGTAATGTTTTATATAAGGTCATCACATTAAAATTATGGTTCTTAAAACTATCGTTTCTACTTTTTTGGTTATACTCTATTGTGTACTTAACAATTCTTGCCTACTTTACCTTATTTTTTCACTTAGATATTTTTGAGTGCATTCCTCTTTTTTGATAACAGTTGACTTCTTTCCTATAATCCAGTAGTGGGGAGAATGGGAAAATAGAATTAAGGCAATATTGGATGCTTGGGCCTGGGGAGAAGTATATGGTGAGTGTGTGGCGGGGAGAGGGTGCTGCATGTGTTTCTGTCTATGTGTGCATTAGAATTGGGGACACAAATTTATTAGGCTGCATTCAGTGAAATTGCCATTTTTGTAGTTAGTCATTTCATATTGTTCAACCTAATATTTAGAGATTTTGTCATGCTTGAAGCCTTACTACAAATTTAATAGGTGCCAGTGCAACTTCAGTCGTATCCCATAATTAGATTTATATCATTCAGAAGCAACTTCTTTTTGTAGCAGGAAATAGAGGTAAGTCCAAAACAACGTCATGGGGATATTAAAATACAAGTGAATGAGAGTTACATTATTATCCGGAAACTTGAGTAGGATTTGATTAATTAAAAATAAATACATCTTTCAAAAATGCTGCTACTTTATTATTGACTAACCAAATGAATCATGATGCTGTTGGGGCTCAGGGAATGATACCCCAGAGTATGGTGCTTTGGCATGTTGAGCACTTTTGAATTAAAGGGAAATGGAAGGCCTCAGAACCAAGCACTTTTCAACCTTCTCTTGTTTGTTCCCTCCGAGCACAGGAACGTACTGTCTCTGGAAGTTCCCTTATCTGACTGAGAAAACTTCTTCCAAAAGAAATGCAATTGTCTTAAAACCCCCTCCCTAGAAATCTTATTAAGTAACCCGGAAAGATTAACCACCAGAAAAAAGTCATTACCATGCCCAGACACGTTTTATCTTTTGATATATATATATTTTTTATTCTTTTGAAGGCAGCTGTGAGAGTTTACCTGGGAAACTTTATCTGCATGAAAAACAACCCTTGTTCTTAGTGAATTTACACCCTTCACCTTCAGAAATTTGTAACTATTTCCTTCAGAGCTCAAAGGAACTTTGTTTGTACCCGGCCATTGTCTGTTCTTTGGGCACATTCAATTCCCCTGAAAATCATTTACTATCCCTCAAAATTGGCTATACTTCCCGATATTTCTCTCCCCTATGAAGAGGGTATTTAAACATCAACCATATGGCCCCTCTTTAAGTTTCATATGTTGTATGGCTTCTGTGCACACTTGCACATTAATAATTTTGTATGCCTTTTATTTTGTTAATCTGTCTATTGTCAGTTTATTTAAGCAAATATTCGGAAGGTGGGGGAGAAATTTTCCTTTTCCCCCTACAATGCCCTTGCAAGAGATTGTGATATTCTTGCATGTTGTAACAGCAAAAAATATTATTGTCACTTGGTGAAAGGTTGATGAGGAAAGGGATGTTGACATGGTCTCAATGTTTCATCTATTGATTACTTATTTTTTGATACTTTCATTGATAGAAAATGTTAGTATCTTTATACACATGTTTGGTTAAGATTTACATAACCATTAGAACAATACATTAAAGTTGGTAAATCATACAGATAAAAATGAAACAAATAAATCAGAATTATAATAGCAGTGTAAATGACTTACCAATTCACATAACTATTGAATTTCATTCAGAAACCCAGTTATGAGTGAGAACATGCAGTATTTCTCTTTCCTTATCTGGCTTATTTCATTTAACTTAATTTTCTCCAGACTCATCCATGTTGCTGCAAATGGCAGAATTTCATTCTTTTTTATGGCTGAGTAGTATTCCATTGTGTATGTATACCATATTTTCCTTATCCAGTTTTCCATTGATGGACAGTTATGTTGGTTCCATATTTTTGCTGTTGTAAATAGAGTTGCAATGAGCATGGGAGTGCAGGTATCCCTTTGACATGATGATTTCCGTTCTTTTGGATATACGCCCAGTAGTGGGATTGCTGGATCATATGGCAGTTCTATCTGTAGTGTTTGAGGAACCTCCATACTGTTTTCCATGAAGGCTGTACTAATTTACAGTCCCACCAACCGTGTAGAAGAGTTTCCCTTTCCCCTCATCCTCACCAGCATTTGTTGCTCTTGGTCTTTTTAATAATGGCCAGTCTAATTGGGGTGAGATCGTATCTCAGTGTGATTTTGATTTGCATTTCTCTGATGACTAGAGATGTTCAGCATTTTTTCATGGACCAGTCGGCCATAAAAATACATTTTTAGAACCATGATAATAGAACTATTATCCCAGCTATGAGTCTATGGCATTTATTGTGTGCTAATTTATACCAGAATCAACAAATTCTTGTTATTAAATTCATAGCAGAAGTTAACCAAATGATTTTGTTGATGAACTAACACTAATTCCATAAAATGTAAACTAGCAAAAGATTAACATCATATATTTGGAACTGAAATTATACAAAGAAAATGCATCATAGTAGAAGTGTTAGCATAAGAATAATTTATTTATATAGAAAAAGATCAATTATCACCATAATTCTTAGCTTTTTGTGGTTTTAAAAGACTACTATTTTGGAGCAACCCTTTGGAGGAAGGTAGAGGAGTTGATTTCCTACATTATCAGAGTACTGCATGCATGGACCGAAGTTTATAAAAAAGAGTAATAATAATTTCAGACTTTTACTTAAAAGAAGATGTATTGATTCTGGAAACTTATAATGTGTAAAACAAGTTCACTTTGTGAACTAACTCAGAAGTTTTTAACCCTGAGAACCATTGGCCCAGCTGCTTGGAGGAGCCCTTCCACAAGGCTTTACACAATCCAAACACAGAGCGTACACTTTATCTTCAGGACCATTGAGGAAAAAGTTGATAAGTAAAGGGATGCTCACACAGTCTAAAGTTACTCAGAGGTACTTATTAGTTACCAAGGGGAAAGCATAGCTTGAACATGAAGACATCTGGTGGACACCACGATTACCAAATGACCAAACTCTGCATCACTAATAACTTGGCACACTTACCTGCTGTGATTCCTGATGGTAAAAACCATACCACAGCATAAATAAAATTCTCCTGACAGAAAAGTTTATACCTCATCCATTCATGAGAGGACAATCAGAGCAATTAGGAGACTGGCTTTGATTCTTCAAAAATTCCAAGGCCATGAAGTACCTAACCAGGAATGAAGACTGTTCTGTTTTAAAGGAGACTAAATTCAATGGGTGATCCTAATTTGGACCCTGACATCATTGGAACTTTTGGATATGGACTATAAATGAGATAATGTTGTTGTATAATTGTTACATTTCTTGGCTGTGATGATGGAATTGTTTTTATATGGTAGAATTTTCTTGTTCTTAGAAGATACATTCTACCATATAATAACAATTTGTGTGTATATGTTTATGTGTGTGCATGTGTCAATTAGCAATGGGAATATGTTCTGAGAAACGTGTCATTTGGCAATTTCATCATTTCATGTATTGTGAAAGGGAACAGTGATTAGTTTTTCTCTTATCTACACTGGCTACTAGTTGCATGAGCATGGGTGCTGTTATTATGTTAATAAGTCTCTCTGTGCCTCACTTTCCTTATCTGTTAAGTGGGGGTTAGAGTAATACCACCCCCACAAAGTTATGGAAATTAAACTTAAGTTATGGATCGTTCCTGGTGTTCAGCAAACAGTAAGTGTTAACTGTTATTAACTATAATTTTGCTATGTGGGTGGGTGATAATCATTAAAAATGTAAGAATTCTAAAGCAGACAACAACCCTTTCACTTAGGATCAAACCTAATGTGTCAAATGCTAGGTTTTCAGTCTTAAAGATCTGAGCTACCTTTGGAAGGGTCACCCAGTGGGTGAGCTAGCCACTGCTCCTCAATATATTTTGCAGTAGGTTTGTTTACACCAGCATCACCACAAACACTTGAGTAATGCATTGCACTATGTCACTAGGTAATAAGATTTTTTTTAGCTCAGTTATAATTTATGGAACCACCTCCACATATGCAGTTCATTATTGGCTGAAATGTTGTTACAAGGCGCATGACTGTACTTAAAGAAAATAAATCACAAAGAATGAAGTGAAGACAGAGAGGAAGAGAGAAAATAGGTGTGGCTCAACATTAATTGGTGGTATGGGCCAGCTGCCAAAAAAAAAAAAAAAAATGTTTATCGGTGAACTAGTGAAGGATGTATGTTTATTGTACTAGTCTTAAGTTTAAATACTGTAAAGTATAGAGTTGTGGTACGGTTAAGACATCATAAATAACAAGTATTGGATGTGCCTGATTGGTAAAGGATTAAAAAATAAATAATGCACTTGATATATATCTTTCTATTTACTATGATTTTTGTTGTTTGGATTTTACACTTAAATATCAGTAGTCTGTATACGAGAATTGCGTCTGAAGCAGTGTAACACAGGAATTGGCTGGAATTTCTCCTCTATTGTCACATTTTACAGTGTTCCTTAGGGTTCAAGAATACTTTTTTTACTGTACAAAACTACAAACATTTCATCTCTATTAAGAATTTTTTCATGTTCTCAGGGGAGTGGGGATAATGAGAGGTTGGTTAATGGACACAAAAGTACAGCTAGACAGGAGGAACAATATCTGGTGTTTTACAGCACTGTAATATGACTATAATTAACAACAATTTATTGTATAGTTTCGATTAGCTGGAAGAGAGGACTTTGAATGTTTCCAACACAAAGAAATGAGAAACGTTTAAGGTAATGAAAAAAATTAATGGTTGCCAGGGTGTTGGGTGAGGAGGAAAGGAGGGAGAGATGAATAGGTGGAGACAGAGGATTTTTAGGAAAGCAAAAGTATTCTGTATGAAACTGTAATGGTTAACATGACATTACACATTAGGCAAAACCCACAGAACTGTGTAATACAAAAAGAGAACCTTAATTAAAACTTAAGCTAACAATAACTTATCAATTTGGTTCATAATTGTAACAAATCAACAGAGTAACCATTATTCTTTCAGAAGGAGAGAAGAAATCTAGTGTAATTTGAGGTGGGGGAAGGGAGAGGGGGATGAGGAGAGATTGGACAAAGGGCATAAAGAATAATTACGATTTATAACAAAATATATGCTAGTAATATTGATTTGATCAACATATCTCAATGTTGAACCCCCAAAATATGTGTAATAAATTTTGAATCGATAAAAATAAATAAATTTTAAAAAAAGAAAATAAAAACTTTGAAAAAAGACAGACTTTGACAGTGTTCAGAGAGTGAGAAATCCTTTATGGTTATTGAAAGGTAGGGCCTTGAAGAGGTGATTAGATTGTGAGGACCATGCCCTAATGAATTAGTCCATTGATGGTTTAATGCAAATTACAGTCCTGGTACAGAGTGAATTTAACATGCTTACATTGCAAGGAACAAGTAAATAATTATAAACCATCTTTTTCTCCAGAAGATATATGGGACTGCTTTATACCAAGCCAAATTTTATCACTAATACTGTCAGTCTCTCTGGATCACAGACTGGAAAACCCAATGTTAGTTATAATGGTAATTCTCTGTCGGGCCTTAAAAACTAACTCCACCTTAAGTGACATTACAAGCGGTGCCATTATGGGCCCACAAGGGCGTATTAACGTGGCAGCCTAAGACGGCGCCAGGAGGAAGTAGGGTGGGGGTTTCTGTGGGAACCTTGCCTTAGCCCTTATTGGCCAAATACGCGCTTCCGCGCTCGTGAACACTGCATGGTTGCAATAGCTAGGCATTGAGACAGGATGCATGCTCTCTTGACCTTTAAGCTGATAAGATTATGTAAAAAACCTCCCTTCCCCATTTGCCTTTAAAAGCAAGTGCTTGTGTGATAATAAACGGAACTGCTCCACAGAACCCCCGCCGCGTCTGAATGTCCTTTAACCGGGCTGTTTTTGGGGCTGGCGTCTGTGCTCACCTCTCTTCATGGCTCTCTTCCCCCATCTCCTTCCAAAGGGGACAGGAGGGAAAGAGGAATCCCAGGCCATTCGCTCGCCCACCGAAAGGAATGAGGCTAGGGCTGTTCAGGTCGGCCAGTGGCAGACCCGACAATTCTCCTGGATCCTTCTTCTGTGGCTTGTCATCAGATCTGGCAAATCTCATGATCACTCCTGTATCAGTTCATTATTTTCAGTTCCCACTACAATGATCTGAGTAGAGATGGTTATTACCTTCCTCCTCGAACACTTGAAAGAGCATTCTGATTGGTCTGTACTCCCTGTCTTTAGTATCTCTCCTTTTAATCCTTTCTATTGTTGTAAGAGCAAATGTCTTTATTCCTACAATATTCATATAGTAAACACTTAACTTTTTATGCTGATACCCAGGATCCCAACTATATATCTATGTTTAAATTTCTGATCCCAGACTTTAACTTGGACAACATATCCACACAATTTCCTAGCCATAAGTCATCTGTTCACATTCTGCATTCTGTTGATGCTATTTCTTTTTAGGAAACACCTTGCTTTCTCTCCACTACTGATCCAAATCCAGTACATCCTCCAAGAACCCAAAGAATTCCTGCCTCATCAAAATTCTTTGGTTGATAAATCTAGAATACATTATGTCTTCCCTTAGAATTTTACTGTTGTCTTCTGCATATCTCCCAATTAGTTGGTATATACATCAAAGGCAAAAACTTTTCTATATAACCAAATTCTCCCAAAGGAACAAAGGGCTCAAAACATGGTAAGCATACAAAATATCTTTAGTGATTGCTATTGTGAACTTGATGAGAAAGGCCAATTGAAATTATAACTAGGAGGCCAGAATACAATAAAATATGTCATTATTATAGAGATCTTCACACATATAAGTACTTAATTTAAAACCATCCAAAATAAAAAACTTTCTTTTTGCTCCCAAATTAGAAAATGATAATACAACATCTGTATGAATATCATTATTTTTTCCTAATTTATTCTTAGAGAAATAAATAATGTTAATAAAGTAATCAAGCTTCATTTTTGTGTTTTATGACACCTGGACCTCTTACTAGAACTACATTCTTATTATGCACAATTGGGTGTACATACTTTTATCATATTTTTAAAAGTGCAGTAAATTTATATGGAGTCATATTTCAATTTCCACATTGTAACAATATTCCATAAAAATTCTTTTTTCAATTGATACATTGAAAATTTATGAACAAAGCAGTGATACAAAGGAGTAAAATAATAAAGAATACTCAGAAAATGTTTATGGAATACATACTATAAAGACACTCGTTTTTATGTCAATGTTAAATCCAATTTAACAAAGATCTTTCATAACAATTAGCTAATTTTGCAGACACCATTCAGGACTGTTCAGTCATGGGAACATACCTATAAAATGAGAGTTAAAACTACTGTTACCATTTTAATAATCATCTTTATTAATTTCATCCTGAATACTCACATGTTGTGTTCTGGATCAGACGCAGACTATCATTCACTTAAAATGCAAATAATTACACTTTAATTCTTAGTCCTGGGGCTATATGATGAAAGCCAGGTCAAATGTCCTATACTTACAAACTTTGAAATCATTATGATAAGTGAAAATTGGAGAAAAATGCATTTTCTCTGCTTATATACAAGAGCAAGAGGTAGTTGCCTTTTCCTCCCTTCCTGAAGGAAGGGAGAAAAACTTTTGCTCTATGGAGATGAAACGGAAAACAAAGAAACAAACAAAACATCCCTGGGTTTTCACTCTAATCTTTTGAAATATAAATACATCTTTCAAAGGGCCAGATAAGCCCAGACCTCTACAACATAGAGATATCTCCAAGGTTTCATTTTCCCTTGAAACACAAATACATAACCTCTGGATTTAGCTAAATCTTTCTGAAGTTCCCTCACTATCTATACAGTTGTGAATTGACATCTCAAAGCTTTCTCTTATCTCAGGATCCCAAGTGTCAGAAAAATCTTTGTCATGAAGCTCCAACTCCAGAAATAAAAACATATTTTCTTGACATACTATACTTTGAGCATATAATATTAAAAACCATCAGTACCCAAGGAATGCACAAACTTACAAAAAGGACAATATCACATGAAAATTTAATTAGATGAAAATGATGGGCCTTAAAAGGAGACATGTAAATATTGAAGTAAGCACACCCAACATTTCTGGGGATCGAATTGGGGCATAAAGAATCCTTAGCACACAGCAGTAGCGTAGGTGGAATAAGCTTTGTTGCTGTGATCCTGGGACGATATTTTCAGAACAGTGAGTCTACCTCTTCCTCGACCAGGGATGTTCCTGTCCTTGCTGGAGAGCAAGTGAGAAACAAACACACAATAAAGTAAAAAGAAACCTTAAAAGTAAAATTCTGAATTTCTAAAATTTATGTTTCTTGGAGACATGTAGTGTTGAAACTAAAAAATATATATTTTTAACAACTAGACTGAACTGAAACCATCTCTCTGCCAAAGATATCATTTCCCCTATAGCCCACCTGAGTACATATCAATCCAGTAAAGACAGTTGGGAGGTGGAGTCAGCATCCTTTTCACCTCTCACTACTAGGTCCCTTCTTCCTTGAAATTCAAATCACGTGGTCTGAGGTCAATCTACATCAGAATTACCTAGACCACTGTATAAAAAATTGCAAATATTTGCCTGCACCAATATCTTAGATATTGCCATGAGAATATTCATTCATTTTTATTTTAAAATTTTTTATTTATACATTTTTATGGGGTACAGAGTTGACTTTCAGTATTTGTGTACAGTATGTGATAATCAAATCAATATTATTAGCATATTCATCATTACAAACAGTATTCATTCCTTGTGTCCCTTACCCAATTATTCCCTACCTCCCCTCCACCTCCCCCTTTTGTACCTCTAGAAACTATAGGTCTGTTCACTCCTTCTGAAAGTTCAACATTTTATTACTGTCTTTATTTCTTTCTTTGTATCATATCTCACACTTAAGAACAAGGACATGTGGTATTTCTCTTTTCGTGTCTGGCTTATTTCACTTAACAAAACTTCCTCCAAGCTTATCCAAGTTGCTGCAAATGGCAAAATTTCATTCTTTTTTATGGCTGAGTAGTATTCCATTGTATATATATACCATATTTTACTTATGCAGTCATCCATCAATAGACGTTTAGGTTGGTTCCATATTTTGACTATTGTAAATAAAGCTGCAATGAACACGGGAGTGCAGGTATCCCTTTGACATGATGATTTCCATTCCTTTGGATATATACCCAGTAGTGGTATTGCCAGATCATATGGTAGGTCTATGTGTAGTTGTTTCAGAAACCTCCATAGTGTTTTCCATAGCAGCTGTACTAATTTATAGTCCCACCAACAGTGTAGAAGAGTTCCCTTCTTTCCACATCCTCAACAGTATTTGTTTTTCTGTCTTTTTGCTAATAGCCAGTCTAGTTATCTCAATGTGGTTTTGATTTGCGTTTCCCCGATGCTGAGTGATGTCGAGCATTTTTTCATATACCTGTTGGTCACTTGTACGTCTTCCTTTGAAAAATGTCTATTCAGCTCCTTTGCCCATTTTTAATTTGGGTTACTTGTTTTCTTGCCATTGAGTTGTTTGAGTTCCTTTTGTATTCTGGATATTAATCCATTGTCAGATATGTGTGGTTTGCAGATATTTTCTCCCATTCCGTAAGTTGTCTGTTCACTTTGCTGATTGTTTCCTTTGCTGTGTAGAAGCTTTGCAGTTTGATATAATCTCATTTGTTTATTTTTTTCTTTTGTTGCTTGTGCGTTTAGGGTCATATTCATAAAGTCTTTGCCCAGTCTTACATCCCAAAGTGTTTCTCCTACGTTTTCTTCTCGGAGTCTTATATTTTCTGGTCTTATACTTAAGTATTTAATTCATTTTGAGTTGATTTTGGTATATGGCAAGAGGTATGGATCTAGTTACATTTTTCTACACATGGGTATGCAGTTTTCCCAGCACAATTTACTGAAGAAGCTGTCTTTTCACCAGCGTATGTTCTTGGCACCTTTGCCAAATATCAGTTGTCTGTAAGTACCTGTGTTGATTTCGGGGTTCTCTATTCTGTTCCATTGATCCATGTGTCTGTTTTTATGCCAATACCATGACAATCTACAGATTCAATGCAATCACCACCAAAATACCAATGACATTCTTCACAGAAATAGAAAAAAAATCCTAAAAGTCATATGGAATCACAAAAGACCCCAAATAGTCAAAGCAATCCTGAGCAAAAAATAAATAAATAAAATCGGAGACATTACACTACTTGACTTCAAAGTATACTATGAAGAATCTTCTCTTTTAATAAATATCACAAGTGATTCCATAGACATCCAAGCTGTAAAACCATTGACATTTTCACCTTTTATTTGTCCTCAACCTTATCACTTTTTGATTTTTTTGTAAATGTTCCTAATTTTTTAGACATTGGCACATGGGTCATGGTCTTCCTGTCTACCCCATGTTTTGCCATCATTCTTTATAATATAAATATCCATGAGAATGCTGTTCTGTATCCCAGGTTCTCTATTCATCGATCATACTTTGAATCACTACGTCTTTGACCACTTCAGTCAACCACTCTTAGGGCTTCTGTCCATATCTGGGATTTTTTAATCTCAGAAGTAAGAATTGGATATAATGCTTCATCCATATACTTTTGACCATGCAGGTCTCTTACTGTACTATCTCCTTCAACCTTTTTGAGAGCTAATTACACCCTAATTTGTCATCAATGCTATCCAATTTGGTTTCTCCACTCAACCAACTCAATAACAGCAGTGAAAATTTGCATTTCCTTACATATACTCATTGGTGTGTGACAAAAGAAACAGTATTGATTTTGAAAGGAACTGTGAGTCTAACATTCCAGGGTATGATACGGCAGTGAGTGTGGGATAAGAAAAACAGGGAAGGAAAACTGGAGTTCTCAGATAGGTAAAACAGGGAAAGTAGTAGAGACGACGGTTTGCAGTCATCATAATTTGTAGAGTTGTGCTTGCCAAATTCTCTATGTACAGATGTAAAGGGTACATTTGTTGCTTTTATAAATAGAGTTTTAGATAAATTATGGAATCCATATAAGTATAGTTTTATAGTATAGAGATTTTTCATCAAACCATTAAAAGAACGATTCATAAAAATTGATTTATAGTTAAAAACATAAATAGAAGACTTAAAAAATGAGATATGAACTCTCTGAATCTCATTTCCTGAAACAACTGAGAAAAGAATTCAAAGAAAAAAAAAGTAAAGCAGTTTAAGAAGAAACTGATAAATGAGAAGAGAAAAGAAAAGTGAGTGAGAGAGAGAGAGAGAGAGAGAGAGAGAGAGAGAGAGAGAGAATATTAAGGAAAGATACAGGTTGTGGAGTGGGAGTGGAAAAATTCACCATTGCTGGGCTCCTAAACTTGTTTCTAACCCACCCTAACCCCCAATAGTCGTATTAGTAATTGTTAAAAATCTCCACATCAGAAAAGGAGCAAATAAATAGGTATCTTCATTTTTACATTTTGTTTGGAGATGTTGGAAAATTTGGCTGGAGGAAAATAGATGAAACAAGGTAGGGGTATAGTCTAACAGGAGATTAAAATAAGGTTGATGCTCTATGACTGAAGTGAAGGTTATAAGATAATATACTAAATTCAAGGAATGATCCAATTTTTGACAATATTTGTAAATCAAATTTCTGGCAAAGATGAAAGTCTGAAGTGATTACAGTGAAAGCAGATAAGGAGAATAAAGAGAATAAAGCAGACAAGCTGTTTCAACACAAGGATAAATTATGTCCGTACATATAGCATGCAAGAAAAGGAACATAAAAATTATTCAGATTTATAATAAAAAAATTTCTTTAAAAAAAAGGACGAGTGGAGGTGTTCAAGGAATTGAAGATAAACAGTGTTCCAGGAAAACTTGGTAAAGATTGCTTAAAACAAACCACATGAGTGGGTAGTGCTATGAAAGCCTACAGAGGTATGAGTCTGTTAAAGGGTTCCCAATCCATTGAACATCCTGGAGATCACAATGGGGGTATTCCTGTGATCAGAGATCTCAACCCTGGCTACTTTCTACCTCAGCCAAGGAGGTTCAAATGCCAGAAACTGGATTTTTTTAAAGGTGTATATGGCCAGTTAAAGTTTCTGTTCTTGGGCTGGCTGGTTAGTTCAGTTGTTTAGACTGCAGCCTCAAAATACCAACGTCATGGGTTTGGATCTCTGTACTGGACAGCTGTGAAAAAAAAAAAAAGTTTCTGCTCTTGACAGACTACAGTCTAAGGAGTAACAGATGAAAGGTTCAATATTACAATATTAGAGAACATTTTCAGGAACAGTCTGCAGTACACAGTAAGGTTGCAAATTCTCCTTCCCTCCATACCTCATGAGATAAACCAACAAGGAAACAAGCACTTAAAAAAGAAAAGAGTTGTCATTGTAGAGATCTTTCACCTCATTGGTTAACTTTATTCCTAGGTATTTTATTTTTTTGGTGGCTGTTGTAAATGGGCTAGCTTTCTTGATTTCTTTTTCTGCTAGTTCATTGTTGGAGTATAAAAATACTACTGATTTTTGCATGTTGATTTTGTATCCTGCAACTTTGCTGAAATCATTTATCAACTCAAAGAGTCTTTTGGTAGAGTCTTTAGGTTTTTCTATATACAGGATCATGCCATCTTCAGGCAGGGACAATTTGAATTTATCTTTTCCAATCTGGATGCCCTTTATTTCTTTCTCTTGTCTGATTGCTCTGACTAGTACTTCCAATGCTATATTAAATAGGAGTGGTGACAAACAGAAAGGATATTGTTGGGGGGGAGGGGGGGAGGGAGAAGGGAGGGAGGTTTTGGTGATGGGGAGCAATAATCAGCCACAATGTATATCAACAAAATAAAATTAAAAAAAAAAATAGGAGTGGTGAGAGTGGGGATCCTTGTCTTTTTCCTGTTCTTAAGGGAAAAGCATTCAAGAT
This sequence comes from Cynocephalus volans, assembly GCF_027409185.1. NCBI lineage: Eukaryota > Metazoa > Chordata > Mammalia > Dermoptera > Cynocephalidae > Cynocephalus > Cynocephalus volans. The sequence goes on from NC_084478.1 coordinate 50,427,866, forward strand.
GATATTGAAGGTATGTTTCTCATATATGGCTTTTATTGTGTTGAGATACTTTTCTTTTATACCTAATTTGCTGAGAGTATCATGAAAGGATGTTTAATTTTGTCAAATGCTTTTTCTTTATCGGTTTACATAATCTCATAGATTTTGTCCTTGACTTTGTTGATGTGATGCATCATATTTATTGTATTGTGTATGTTGAGCCATCCTTGCATCCCTGGGATGAATTCCACTCAACCATGTTGTATAATTTTTTTTGATGTGTTGCTGTATTCTGTTTGCTAATATTTTGTTGAGGATTTTTGCATCTATGTTCATTGGAGATATTAGCCTGTAGTTTTCTTTTTTGTTGTTGTATCTCAGTCTGGTTTTTCAATCAAGGTGACACTGCCCTCATAGAATGAATTTGGGAGAATGGCCTCTGTTTTATTTTTTTGGAAGAGTTTGAAGAGGATTATTATTAATTCCTCTTTATAGGTTTGGTAGAATTCAGCAGGAAAGTCATCTGGCCCTGGGCTTTTCTTTATTGGGAGGCAGCTGATTACCATTTCAAACTCATTGTGAGTTATTGGCCTGTTCAGGTTTTTTATGTCTTCTTTGTTCAGTCTTGGTACTTTGCATGTGTCCAGAAATTTATCCATTTTGTCCAACTTTTCAAATTTGTTGGCGTATTGTTGTTTATAGTAGTCTCTATTGATTCTTTGTATTTCTGTAGTATCAGTTTTAATGTCTATTATTTCTTTCCTGATTTTTGTTATTTGGGTCTTCTCTCTTTTGTAGTTAGGCCTAGCTAATGGTTTGTTTATTTTGTTTATCTTCTCAGAAAAACAACTTTTTGTTTCATTGACCTTTTGTATCATTTGTTGGGTTTCTATTTCATTTAGTTCTGCTCTGATCTTATTTCTTTCAATCTACTAATTTTGAGGTTCTAGTGTTCTTATTTTTCTAGTTCTTTGAGGTATAGCATTAGATTGTTTTTTAAAATCTTTCTATTATTTTGATGTAAGCTTTTATTGCAATCAACTTCCCTCTGAGTACTGCTTTTGCAGTATCTCACAGGTTTTGGTAAAATGTGTCTTTATTTTCACCATATGAAGAAAGTAATGTGGGGGGTACCATAGGTCTCAATCCCCCCACCCCTCCTTCCTCCTTCTTCCATTCCATTTCCTTCCCCTTTCCCCTCTCCTCCTCCCTCCCAACTGCTTTGCAACATCATAGAATGTAAAAAAAAAAACTAATAATTAATAAAAAGAGAAAAAAGGAAAATTTTTGATTTTCTGTTTAATTTCTTCTTCTACCCATAGGTCAATCAGGAGGATGTTGTTGAATTTCCATGTACCTGTATAGTTTCCAGAGTTTTGTTTGTTATTAATTTCTAGTTTTAATCCATTATGGTCTGAAAAGTAGTGTTTTTATACTCCAATAATAACTAGCAGAAAAAGAAATAAAGAAAGTATGCCCATTTACAGTAGTACCCCCCAAATTAAATACATAGAAATAAAGTTAACCAAGGAGGTGAATGATGTCTACCATGAGAACTATAAATTGCTGCTGAAAGAGATCAAAGAGGACACAAAAATACAGAAAGACATTTCACACTCTTGGATTGGAAGAATTAACATTGTGAAAATGTCCATACTACCCAAAGTGATCTACAGATTTCTTGCAATCCCCATTAAAATACCAATGACACACTTCACATAAATAGAAAAAACAATCCAAACATTCATGTGGAGCGAAAATGACTAAAAATAGCCAAAGCAATCCAGAGCAAAAATAAAATAAAATAAAGCTGCATGTGTGACACTACCTAACTTCAAATTATACTACAAGGCTATTGTAACCAAAACAGCATGGAACTAGCATAAAAACAGATACTCAGAAAATTGGATCAGAATAGAGAACACAGAAATCAACCCACACACTTACAGCCAACTGATCTTTGACAAAGATACCAAGAACATACACTGGGGAAGAGACAGCCTCTTCAGTAAGTGGTGCTGGGAAAACTGGACATCCATGTGTAGAAGAATGAAACTAGACCCATTCCACTTGCCATATACCAAAATCAACTCAAAATGGATTAAAGAGTTAAATATAAGACCTGAAACTATAAAACTCTTAAAAGAAAACATAGGGGAAACACTTCAAGCGGTAGGTCTGGGCAAAGGCTTTATGAATATGACCTCAAAAACATAGGCAACAAAAGGAAAAATAAACAAATGGGATTATATCAAACCAAAAAGCTTGTGCACAGCAAAGGAAATGATCAACACAGTGAAAAGGCAACCTACAGAGTAAGAGAAAATATTTGCAAACTATGTATCTGACAAAGGATTAATATCCAGAATATACAAGGAGCTCAAACAACTTTACAGTAAAAAGAACAAATAATCTAGTTTAAAAATGGGCAAAGGAGGGGCCGACCCTGTGGCTCACTCGGGATAGTGCAGCGCTGGGAGCGCCGAGGCCACAGGTTCGAATCCTATATAGGGATGGCTGGTGCGCTCACTGGCTGAGTGCGGTGCAGATGACACCAAGCCAAGGGTTATGATTCTCTTACCGGTCACAAAAAAAAAAAAAAAAAAAAAAAAAAATGGGCAAAGGAGCTGAATAGCATTTTTCAGAGGAAGATATTCAAATGGCCAGCAGACACAGAAAAAATGCTCAAAATCACTCAGTATCAGGGAAATGCAAATCAAAACCACATTGACATATCATTTCACCTCAGTTAGACTGGTTATTTATCAAGACAGAAAAATAGCAAATGCTGGTGAGAATATGGAAAAAGGGGAAGTCTTGTAAACTGTTGATGCAATTGTAAATTGGCAAAGCCATTAATGAAAATGGTATGGAGTTTCCTCAAGCAACTACACATAGAACTGCCATGTGATCTGGTCATCCCACTGCCGGGTATATACCCAAAGGAATGGAAATCATCATGTCCAAGTGATACCTGCACCCCTATGTTTACCACAACTCAATTTACAACAGCCAAGAATTGGAACCAATCTCAATGTCGATTATTGGATGACTGGATAAGGTAAATGGGGTATATATACTCAATGAAATACTACTCTTCCATAAAAGCAAATGAAATTCTGCCATTCACAGCAACATGGATGAACTTAAAAAAAAAAAAATCATGTTAAGTGAAATAAGCCAGGCACAGAAAGTATTTCAGCTGCATGTCCTCACTCATAAGTTGGAGCTAAAAAATAAACAAATAAATATAAAAAAGAAAGATCAATCAGAATAATATGTTGAACTTTCAAAATGAGAGAACAGAATCGATAGTACCACAGATAGGAAAGGGGGAGGGGGAGGGCGTAAGGGAAGATTAAGCAAAGGGCCATGAAAAATGATTACATTGTATAATGTTAAATATACTAATTTTCCTGATTTGAGCATCACATACTGCACATAGGTTGACATTCAAATCTGTACCCCACGCATATGTACAATCAACAATTTTGCAATAAAAATAAATAAATAAATAAATAAAAGATAAAAAAAACAAAAACAAAAAAGAAACCTAAAATCTACACACTGCCACATGGATCTTATACATTCAGGGTCAACCTTTGATTATATGATAACCAAAAGAATCTCCTTTGACCAGGTCAGCTAAATTATAGTGCCTTGGGAGATCTGAGATAAGTCTGTAATCACATCCACCTCTCCTGGAAAACATTATCATAAGACCATTTTACTTAGAAGTAGCCGTAATGGCACCAGAAAATAACCTAGAATACTTCTTATTACCCTAACCCTAGATCACTGCATGTAGGATGTAACCTAGTAACAATCCCAAGTCTATATATCATATACAACCAATAGAAAGCCTGATTAAGCTACTAGGTGGGACTGTCTTTCTCTCTCTCTCTCATTTGACTCTTTCCCTTTTTTGTGATTATAAAATGTTAAACTCTGCTGGCCCTCTTGGAAACACATTTTCAGGCCCAGTTGATCTATGTGTCTCCCTGGCAATCATCATATTAACTCAATAAATCCTTGCTGTATGTATTTAGTCTCAGTTTCTTTTCAGGTCAACAATATATTGGGCACACTGTAGATCCTAAATAAATATTAACGGAATTAAATTAAGTCGCTATTATTTCCAAAGTAAAAAAAAAAAACGCCCTCTTTTCCCTTGCTGATATCTAAAAGACTTGCTTGCAACACAGTGACCAGTGCTGCTTCTTGCGATAATGTGCTTTATCAGTCATAATTGTCTTTAGGGTTTAAAAACTAGAAAATGCAGAATGGATGAGAATTCATCTCAGATAAAAATTAAGTAGGCAATATTTATAAGTTATGTCTTCACTAATCTTTCTTTATCATCATAATCTCATCATTGTAAGGAGTTATATAAAATGAGAATGTACTCATTAGGGTACAATCAGAAAACATTGTCCCCTCACTGTTTTGTCAAGCCCACTCTGCGTACAAGTTTTTTCTCTGCCCTTGGATAAAACCTCAGAAAGTCCCATAAAATTTTTGGTAACACTTAAATAGTAAAATGTCCTTCAAGCACTTTCAGTTCCTGGAAAATCCCATTTCAGTAATTAAATGTTCACTTCAGTGTCATAAATACCTAGCACCATGATCATAATCCATTAAAAATATCTCCGTGCCTCCAGCTCACGTCTGCCCCGGACCTTAAAGCCAGCAGAATGGCTGGAAGTCCCCTTTATCTTCTTCTATTCTTTACCCAACATTTACATCACCCCCAACCCCTATGGGAGTGACTCTGACTCTCCAACATCAGAAAAATGAAATGCGAATAAATTTCTTGCTTGAGTCGTCCAGAGGTAATCACAGGATTATTCTGAATGGCTGCTTTTCAGTGTTACATTTGTTTCTGATTTGTGGATTTCTCAGATACACCACTAGAAACTTCTAGTTGTATTTTTCAGCATGTAGGCCATGCATTTTCTCCAGCTGGTCTCTTAAGACTTCAACCCACAGCACCTGAACATTTTGGCCTACCCTATACACATTTCTGTTGGGCACCTGTTGCTTTTTCAAATAGCTCTCTTGGGAGGAATCCAAAGCTCACCAGGTTGGCTTCCTCCCACATTTTCCACATCTGAAAATTACTCAGGCTTCCTGGCCCTACCATTGGTGAAATCTATTGGCATTCAAAGTAGCCTTTCTTCTTTCCCTTTACTATATACCCTCTCAGACCTTCTATCCATTGTTTCTAATGTCAGTATTTATGGTTTCTAGGCTCTGAGGAATGTCACATGTAAAGTTTCCCATATCGTCTCTTAAAGCCCCTTCTCTCACTTGGTTTAAAGTAAGGTGGATGCACTTTCTCCCCTCTCTCATTGGAGGTGGACATAAACAACAGCACACCAATAGCTTTCTCCAAATAAACAGTCTCCCTGACTTATCAGCTTCAACCTTTGTATACCTTTGAGATATATGGCAAAACTGCTTGGTTCTTGACCTTTGGGATCTCAAACAAAACTGGGTCAGAAAGCATCCCATTTCAATATCTAATTACATTATCATCATACCATAATTCCATCCTCTACTGTGTCCATGGGGAAAGAGTTAACATGCAAGTTATAATTATTGGCAATATTTAATGTTGGCCATGACCATTTAATCTTAGTAAATAATATTGATAACATTTTTAGGAACAATAGAAAACTCTAATGTAGCTTTAAAATGTTACTATTAATGCAGTTATTTATTATTGGTCACATATCCTAATGACCCAGGCAGATGAAGTCACAGCTCAAGTATAGTCCTCAATACATTCTGCTTGGTGATTGCAGGTAGGTATGGATATAAGAAAGAGAATAGAGTCTGGAAATTCATCTGTTTTCACACCCTCCATTTCCTAGGACATGGATATTGTCCCATTCATCAAGGTTTATTACTATGCCTCTAGTCCACTGCTTAAGCTTTTCTGTTCTCACGTTCATTCTCTCTCGTTGGCACTTCCCTGAATTTAGTGCTGAGCTTCACACTAATTACACCATCTGTCTATTGACTGACTGTCACACTCCTGAAATAAAACAGTGTAAACATAATGTGACAATGTCAGATTACCCTATTCCCATTGTCCATGTGCATTTCAATCTTGCAACACTAAAGATAAATATCTAATGCTGAAATTTAAAGGAACAATTTGGCACCTCTGGAAGAATTACAAACTACTTTGTGAATAATAGTTTCTTTCCGGTTCGATGAAATAAAAAATCAGACACATTTAAAAGAACTCAATGCCTACAAATTTAAGAATTTAACACCACACTAGTTTTAAGAATACATAGAATTACTAAAAGAGTACGATGATGTCCCAAACATTTATTGATTATTCTTTACTTTACCAAATGATTACAAAGTGAACGCTATAAATTTCATTCAGAAATTCAGGGGCATCTTTAGATGGTACATAAAATAAAACATAAGTGTTATAAAATATACTTAAAGCTCTGCTCCACTAAATAAGATAGCATAATAGCAGTAGTTTTCATACATAAGAATTAAAGTTACTATTTTCATCAAAAATGTTGAAATAACATAAGGTAAATAAGACTTTATTTGGTAAAACATTAGTTCTTTGAACAGTCCCAAATGCTCCAAGTGCCAGATTTTGCCAAGAATGTAGTCAAATGAAAGTACTTATTGTGTCAGAAATTCCACTTAACATTACAAAATGCTTTGTTTGCTGCTTTCAGAACTACTAAGTGATTACAGTATGATAAAATTTCCATTAGCAGTTCAATGCAGCAATTGAAGTAAAGGGTCCAAAGGAATTGCATAGAAGACACTTTATCACAGGTATATCTACTGAAGAAGATACTGTCAGTAAGGTGTAAAAAAGTTAATCAGCAAAAAATTGTTAGCTCTAGCATTAATACTAAAAGGGTTTTAAGCATATACAATGTACTGGGAACAGAAGGACTGAGAGTATATATACAATATACTGGGAACAGAAGGACTGAGAGCAAGCACTGGCAAGCATTACAAAGGCCCCTTATTCATATCGGCAGGTGTCTATTCAATGGATTTTTTTTTTTTTTATATTCACCACACTTAGAACAAATAATCACAGGTTATGATCAGTTTAGTGGAAAAAAGTGCAAGCAAAGAACATCTATCTTTGCAATGTTTTATATCTTGTCTCTCCTCTGTAGTTTATAATTCCTGTTTCTGCCTCTCTTAGATGAAGTCAAGCTATTTATTTGTTTTCCTCATACACAAGTAAATAGTGTGCTGAAAATGAACTCTAGGTCTCTGAGTTATTCTTTGGCATTCAAATCTTATCTCTCTCCTTTTTTCTTTTTCCATTTTCTTACATCTACTCCTCAAACCTTCTGTTCAAGAAATGTCCTCTAAGCTTTCCCATCCATATTGACTATCTCCACTCTCTAGGTTTCTTTAGTGTTTACCATTTCTATTATTTGATTTGGAAACTTAAATACACAGCCTTGAGTGATCACTTTGCTGTTTCCTGTGCACAGATAATTTCCTGACTGGACTGCAAACAGCAGAGACTATATATTAAATTACTTTTGTATTCATCTCAACAAAATTACAGTATTTCACAAGATAAATCTAAGATCAGGGTTTTTGATGCAATTGTTGTTTTTATTAGTACTCACCTTCTTCAGCCCGTGCTATTCTTTTTTTGACATATTATCTCTTTACTTAGCTTATTTCACACTACTCTTCTATTCCTTTCCTACTTCTCCCCTTCACTGTCTTCTTCTTGATCTTTCATGGAATTATCCTCTCCAAATTTCATCTTAGAATTCATCCTTGGACTTTATCAAATGGCTGCCAAGCCCATCTTGGTAACTTCTTTTTAAATGCCATTGCATGTTTCTATTTCTAATTCAACATGGCCAAAATGGAGCTTGTCATCTTCAGCCCCAAGTCAGCTCCTTTCTTTCACTTCTTCCAGTTTAAACCCATAAATTTAAACATATCTCTGACTGTCCCTCATAATCTTCAATCAGTGGTGAAGTTCCATAGATCTGGATCTATAACCATGTCCACACTGGTTTTCTCTTTTCTATCCCCAGTGCCCCCTTGGGCCCCACATCAATATATATTCACTTGTTCAATAATTATTGATCTGCTGGCTACCACCCCTACCCAATTTTTCCTTCTTACTGCTGGTGCACTAGTTACCCTAATATCTGTCTCTGATTCTGTGCCTTCCTAATGAGAGAGAATAAGGCTAGGCCTGTGAACCAAACTGGCTCCCTTTTCCCTGCAGAGGACACCTTGTTACTTTTCCACTACTCAGTCATGAGACCCCCACAGGGCACATGATTATCCTATGGCCCTTCCTGATAAGATAAACTGAGATAAGAGGGGAACAGATATTCACTGAGTTGCAAAACCCCTCCCCAAGGCTTTTTTAATGTAATTGGAAAAATTAAGCTACAGATTAACCATAAGACCCCTTTAGGAATTCCTAAATGCACACAAAACTTCAAGGTGACCACTACAATGACCTTCCTGAGGTGACAATGATGAACACCACCACCATTTTGGACCTACTGAGCAGCCATAAGGACCAAAGCCCTAACTGAGCATGTGCCCATGATAAAACCAGGAAGAACAGAATGGCCCAGGTCCAGAGGTGCAGAACAATGATGCTGGCCTGGACTTCTCAATGCTGGTCTGCACCCCTTAATGCCTTTCCTATAAAAGATTTTGAATAGCTCCCCTTGGAGGTGGGGGCTAGCTTTCCTGTAGCTGTGCCCCTTATGCATAAGTCTATCTCCTCTTTTAATAAAGTGTTGCTTGATTTACTTTTTCTTAAGAAATTTATTCATTTTTTAATTGAAACATATTCATTATATGTATTTGTGGGGTACAAAGTTATATTTTAATACTTGTATACAACGTGTGATGATCAAATCAGGGTAGGCAGCAAATTCATCATCTCCAAACTTTAAAAATCTTATCTCTCATTACTTCCCATATTTGTGAAATAACTTAATCTGTATTCTAAGCTGCCACTTGAATGAGATCTAAGGTTACTCACCTCTGCTCTATGCTTATACTGATTTTTTTTTTTTTTAACTGCCAGTGATTTCCATGTAATCTTCACATGTCAGATCCCACCGAGGCTCATTTCAGCTATTTACTAATTTTTCTAGACCCTGCAGGACCTTGATTAATTTTTCATATATGAACAAATTTATCATGTTGAAACAGAAGACACTAGCTAAAAATATACTAGAAGAATGGATGAGAAATAACTTGTACTTCAAAAGGGAAATAAGCTTTTGGACAGAAGGAAACATTGGAGGGGAAAATTAGGAGTTATAGTGACATGAAGTTGGAGAGCATCACTTAGCCCAACAAACTGAAAGTGCAGATAAAATAATTGTACCAATGGATTTCAGGCAAATGAGAGACGATGAGAGAATGATGTAGAAACAGGTTTGTTTAAATATAGGTAGTCTTTGGTTTCTTAGAAGACACTTGTGAGCAGGAGTTTCCAAGTTTTTTATCATTAAAACTACTTCTTCTAAGAGGTCATATCTTGTCATGAAACCCTAAACTCAGATGCTTCTGAACAAAAATACTTTTCAGTCCTAAAAACTGCTGAAAAGGATACCTGTATAGCATTTTATTGCCTGTTGCCTTTAGGGAATTAGAAAAGTGACTTTCAGTATTCACTTTTATCCCCGATGTACTGTGTGGCCTCAGTTCATTTAATGAGGGCACTAATAAGCACGTTTAGTTCAAAGGAAAATTTAAACTCTCCCACAATTATTCTTGGAACAAAATAGTAATAATTTCCTCTTGCAGTGAAATTTGGAACATGAGCCCAAACTAAAGGAGATTATCAGCAACAAGACCACTAGGAATATTAGTGGTAAATTTAGGATAAGTGGGGGAGGTGCTCTTTAAAGAGAGAGAAAGATACTGCTGCCACAGCTGCGGGAAAGGTGGATAAAACTCTGATGTATACAATAATCCAACAGTAAATTTGCTAAAGAGATTACCAGGTAATAATCCAAGAAGTTCTTATTTAGGCCATCTTGGATAAAGCCTGAGAATTACACGGTAATAAACATCTTCAGGTGTCTTTATATCTGAGGTCTATGGTATATATTTTGGGTAAAATATCTATGGGTTCTGGCCTTGTGTTAATTCTCACATCAGCGCCCTAATATGCAAACAGGCATATTAGGTTTAATTTTTAAAGCTGGACTCCAGTAAATATACTGATTACACATATTAAAAAGTCCATTCATTTGTGCGCTCTAAATAACCGTAATTTTTCTATAGGTTCTATTTGGTTATACTCTAAATTGAACAAGAGATTTAGCTGATGGTGACCATAGACCTGATTTGGGGATTTTTACTTTATTACTACAGATATAGTCATTAGAAATATATTTGGTTTTTGGTCACACAGACATGCTTATACAAAATCAATTTTAATGTCATTTCATAATGTTTTAAGATGTCCACTGAATAGAGATTATGAACTATTTCATCATTTTTATTGTATAATGCAATCCATAGAGTCTCCAACTGACATCTTGCCAACACACCTGGGCTCTTTAATTAGCAAAGAGATTTATTTTAAAGACACATATATTAAAATTGATGTTATAAAATGCACCTGCAACAGTTCTGGATGTGAACAAGGCCTATGTCAAAATAAACCACTTGACACAGAGAGAGAGAGACAGAGAAAGAGGAAGATATTGATTGATATCTGTTCAATATAAAGAAAAGATCAGGGAGTTACTTGGACTTTATCTCTAGATGGGAAACTATAGATTTATCTCTTATTACATATGGTTATTCTCCTGAGAAATCTGTGATCAATCAATGTTTGCAAGAAAAGTCATATTTTACGTGCAAGGGAATGTAATCAAATGGCTCCACTAAAGGCAACAGTCATCTAATTTTATATATGTTAGCTCTTTTATATATAAATCTACATTTTAAAGACTGGCCATTTTTACAGCTAACCTTGACTGTAATATTACTCTGCATATCCCTCTATTTCTAGATATTTTCAACAATTATAAATCATCATTTAATCATAGTGATGCCATCTTCCAATTTTTCCTGTCTGAATCCCTGAAAGGTCCTATGGCTTAGTAAAGACCATGAAGTGTCAAACTTCAATTTGCTACCTCTTCATCATAGATACTGTGCTGATGCAGTACATTGCCAAATAATTTCAACTTGTTTTTGATAATTGTTCTAACTGAGATAAAATGAAATTTACATAGCATAAAATTTACCATTTTAGGCATTTTAAAGTGTAAAATTCAGTAACTTTTAGTACATTTAAAATGTTGTGCAACCATCATCACCATCCAGTTGAAGAATATTTTCATCACTCAAAAATGAAAACCCGTACTCATTAAACAGTCACTTCCCATTCCCTCTTTCCCCAGATCCTTACAACTAATAATCTGTATTCTCTACCTATAAATTTACCTCTTATGAATATTTTACATAAATTGAATAATTAATTATGTCTTCTTTCTTGTTCTGGATTCTTTTACATAGTATAATATTGTTAAGGTTGATCCATGCTATAGAATGTATCAGTATTCCATTTGTTTTTAAGGTTGAATAATATTCCACTGTACAAATAGATTGCACTTTGTTTATTTGTTAGTCAGTTGAGTTGTTTCTACTTTTTTGGCTATTGCAAATAATGCTGCTGTGAACACTCATGTACAACTTTTTGTTTCAACTCTTGTTTTTAATTCTCTTGGGTATACAAGTATACCTAGAAGTGGAACTTCTGGGTCATATGGTAATTCTATAATTGACATCTTGAGGAAATGCCAAATCTTACGGAGCACTGTATCATTTTCCATTTCCCCCAGCAATGCATGAGGGTTACAATTTCTCTACATCTTCACCAACACTTGTGATTTTAATTTTTTTTTCATTTTTAAAAAATTATTATAGATGTACTGATGGGTATGAAGTGGTACCTCTTCTTGGTTTTGATTAGATGCTTTTCTCCAGTGACAAATGCTATTGAGCATCTTTCATTTATTTTATTTTATTTTTTTATAGCAATTTGTATATCTTTTTAAAGAAATTACTATTCAAGTCTTTTGCCCATTTTCAATTGGTATTTTGACATTTCATTGTTGAATTTAAAGTGTACTCTATATATTCTGGATACGTGGGCTTTATCAGATATATGATTTGCAAATAGTTTGTCCCATTTTGTGGATTGTCTTTTTACTCTGTTGATAGTGCCTTCTGATGCACAAAAATATTTCATTTTGATGAAATCCATTTTATCTATTTTTTTCTTTAGTAGCTTATGCTTTTATTGTCATTTTTGAGAATTTATTGCCAAATTCATTGTCACGGAGATTAACTCCTATTTTTCTTCTAAGAATTTTATAATTTTAGCTATTACATTTAGATCTTTGATCTATTTTGAGTTAATTTTGGTATATGGTGTGAGGTAAGATTCTGACTTCTTTTTTTTACACATGTGAATATCAGTTCCAGCAATATTTGTTTAAGAAACTGTTCTTTCCCCCACTGAACTGTTAGCATTCTTGTTGAAAATAAGTTGATGATAGATGTACAGGTTTGTTTCTGGACTCCAAGTTATATTCCACTGATCTATATGTTTAGCCTTATGTCAATACCACACTGTTTTGATTATTGCAGCTTTGTAGTAAGCTTTAAAATTAGGAAGTTTGTGTCCTCCAATATTCCTCTTTTTCAATTACTTTTTCTATTTAATATCCCTGGTAATATAGATTTGAGGATCAGCTTGCCCATTTTTGATAAAAAGATGGTTGAAATTTTGGTAGGAATTGTAGTGAATCAGCAGATAAATTCTGGGATGTATTATAATCTCAACAATATTAAGTCCTCTAATTCACGAATATGAGATGTCTTTCCATTTGTTTAAATCTTTAATTTCTTTCAGCAATATTTTGTAGTATTCAGTGTAAAAGTCTGCACTTTCATTGTAAATTTATTCCTAAGTATTTTATTTTTTGATGTTATTGTAAATGGAATAGTTTTCTTAATTTCATTCTCAGATTGTAATTTGAAAATGTATAGAAATAAAACTGATTTTTTATCTTGATCTTGTTTGCCATAACTATGCTGAATTCATTTATCATGTCTGATAGCTTTTTATTATTATTTTTAAAAAGTCTTTTAGTGAGATTTTTAGGATTTTTTTGCACAGAAGATATTATCTGCACATAGAGATAGTTTTACCTTTTGCTTTTCAATTTAGATGCCTGTTAGTACTTTTTCTTGCCTCATTTCCCTCTCTAGAATTTCTAGAACAATGTTGAATAGAATAGGCAAGAGTGCACATTCTTGTCTTGTTTATGATAGTAGGGAGAAAGCTTTCAGTCCTTCACCAGTTAGCATATTGATAGTTTTCGGTTTCTCATACATTCCTTTTATCCATTAGAGGATGCTTCCTTTTATTTCTATTTTATTTAGAATTTTCTTAATAATAAAAGGCTTTGGATTTTGTCAAATATTTCTTCTGCATTAATTGAAATGATTATTTTTTCTTATTTTATTAATAAGGTGTGCCAAATAGATTTTCATAGGTTGAGCCACTCTTGTATTCCAGAGATAAATCATACTTGGCTGTGGTGAACAATTCTTTTAATATGCCGCTAGATTTGGATTGCTAGTATTATGGTGAAGATTTTTGCATCTTTATTCATAAAGAATATTGGTCTATAGTGTTGCTTTGTGTTGCTTCGCCCCCCCACGGATCTGTCACCCCACTTCCCCTGGGTGTTCAGTCTCCCCTTTCCTTAATGAATTATCCTTATTTTAAAAGTAAAGAGAACAAAAAAATATCTCTGGGGTTGAAAAGGCCTAACTTTGACCTGCCACAGGCATGCAATCGCTAATCGAAAGCCACCTGTGATTACCTTACAGGGGAGCATTTCTCTTATTAGGGACTCCCTTGCTGGGATGAATTGGATGTCCTTTTCCTCTCTAATGCTTGGCAGGTCAGTCTCCGATCCAGGGAGAACGTCCTCACATGGGGCACTGTTTTGTTGCCATGTGTTGCTTTGCCCCCCCATGGATTTTTCACCCCATTCCCCTGGGTGAGGGAGACACAAAGGATTACTCAAAGCCCATCTCTTCTGAGCAGTGAGAGACCCTGAAGCAGTTAACTTCCCTGGGACCCTCCAGCAAGAGGCAACCCTTCCTCAGGAAATTAACCCCGAATTGGGGTTCTCTTCCTGCATTTATTTTCCAGACCAGGAAGTTACAGGAAGAGACATAGGTGGGGTTATAGTTTAACAATATAGTCTGGTAACTTTCAGTGAAACAAGTCAGATGACATTCCAGTAAGGCTATCAACAAAAGCTTGATCTTAGCAAACATTCCTTCTCCCTCTAGCAGTTTTCCAGCAACTTAGGTATCAGTCAGTAACTAACATGTCTTTGAGCCAGCAACCTTGCTGTGCCACAATTCTTATCTTGAACAGAGACTCAATAGCCTGGGGAAAATTTCCAGTCCTCCGCATGGTCAATATTTGAAAGTGCAAGACTTTGGAAAACCAGGCCCTGTGAAGTACATATCGTTTTTAGTATATTCCACACTATAGTTTTTGAGATATCTTTGTCTGGCTTTGGTATCAGGGTAATACTAGCCTCATAGAAACATTTTCTTTACTATTTTTGAAAGAGTTTGAGAAGAATTGGTGTTAATTCTTCTTTAAATGCATAATAGAATTCACTAGTAAAGCCCTGTATCTGGTTCTGGGATTTTCTTTGTTGGAAATTATTTGAATGCTGATTTAATCTATTAACTTTTTATAGGTTTATTTATATTGTTAGTTCAGATTATAGGTCTCCTCAGTAGAGGCATGCATCCTTGTATCTCCCTACTCCTCTATATTTGTTGAAATCACATATTTTAGACCATTTGCGCTGCTATAACAAAATTCTATAAACTGGGTAGCTTATTAACAACAGAAATTTATTTCTCACAGTTCTGGAAGCTGGAAAGTCCAAGATCAAGGCACTGGCTGATTCAGCATCTTGTGAGGGCCTGCTTTGTAGTTTATAGATGGTTCCTTCTTGCTATGTCCTTATGTGGTGTAAGAAACAGCAGGTCTCTCTTGGGCTTCTTTTACAAGGGCACTAATCCCATTCATGAGGTCTCTACCCTCATAAACTAATCACCTCTCAATGACCCTAACTCCTAACACCATTGCTCATGAGGTTAGGATTTCAAGATATGAATTTTTGGATGGACACAAGCATTCAGACCATAGCATTATGCAATGACAAGTTTTTAAAATTATTTCAAAAATGTGTTTTTTAAAATGTCAAAAAGTAGATGATAGTTTTTATTTTTGCATTGTTCATAAAAATCCCTACCTTTATTTAGACTATTTATATAGTTGGCTTGGTTTTGCAGTATTACATTAAATAGCCTTATTTTGACCAAATAGAAATTATTCATAGCCAGTTAGTTACCTTTCTGTTAAACTTTAGGATGCCTGAGGGCTTGACATTTGGTTGGAGTCTCTTTACACCATTAACTCAAGAAATTTATATGAATATGCCAGATTCAAGTTAATTGAAAATTCAGTTGAAGATTATGTACTGGACTAAGCACACATACTTTTTTGTGGAGATTGTTTACTGAGTAATGGATAAATCATTCATTACCCTGAGGATAATGCTTGATTCTACAGGAACAAAAACTGAAAGGATCTCAGACTTGAAGGTTTCCCTTAATAGGGAACTTAATAATCAGGGAACTAGGTCACTTAATAAACGTTTGCTAACCATACAGACTGCTGGTTTTGATAGTTAAAAAAAAATATTCAGTACAAAAACATTGTAATAGCTATAACAATAGTAATGGCTTTATATCAGTGGGTGGAATGATATTGTCTCAGAAATTTATGTATCAATCTATGCATGTGGTGGATATATTGAGCATGTAGGTCACTCTACAAACTAAATTGTTTTCTTGTTTTCTCATACTCTATTTCTACTAAGCATGAGGAAATACTATCTCATGATGATAATGGGTCAACAAGAAACACTTTTATAAAACAGTTAAATGATACTCTATCAATATTTAAATGTAATTTGTGTTTTGATTTTATAATTGTACTTCTATAAATTACTCTTAGAATATAAATGAACAAAAACTGAAAAAAGATGGTGTGTTTCAAAGGTAGTTCTGAATATTAAAGTGAAACATTAAGTGAGGCATTCTACAGAGCTTTCCCATGGTAATCTGCCAAAACTCCATCAGATGCTAAACTGTGACAAGCATATTATACTCAAGGCAGAAGGGAAAATGACTTAACTTGGGATAGAGTGGTAAAGGTAAGAATAATTTTTAATGTTATTCAAAGTTTCTTCAGATTCTGTTACCAAAACTTCACTAAATTGTATGGAGCCTTTGGACAAATTTTTAAAATGTGCCCCTTTCCTTTCACATATTATTAATAAATATCTGTGATATGCTGTCGGGTCTACTGCCAGCCGACCCGAACAGCCCTAGCCTCATTCCTTTTGGTGGGCAAGCGAATGGCCCGGGATTCCTCTTTCCCTCCTGTAACCTTTGGAAGGAGACAGGGGAAGAGAGCCATGAAGAGAGGTGAGCACAGCCGCCGGCCCCAACCAGCCCAGTTAAAGGACACTCAGACGTGGCGGGGGTTCTGTCGAGCAGTTCCGTTTATTACCACACAAGCACTTGCTTTTAAAGGCAGATGGGGAAGGGTGGTTTTTTTTACATAATCTTATCAGCTTAAAGTCAAGAGAGCATGCATCCTGTCTCAATGCCTAGCTATTGCAACCTCGAGCGCGGATGCTCGTATTTGGCCAATAAGGGCTAAGGCAAGGTTCCCGCAGACACTCCCACCCTACTTCCTCCCAGCACCGTCTTAGGCTGCCACATTAATACGCCCTTGTGGGACCATAATGGCACCGCTTGTAATGTCACTTAAGGTGGCGTTAGCTTTTAAGGCCCGACGTATTCCCCCTTTTTGTTTTAATAAGGCAGCTGGAGGTTTAATAACCTTCCCAGCCTCGCCTCCATTCCCTCTGGTGGCTGTGCCTGTCTTAGGTTGTTTCCCTCTGGAAATCTTACCTGTCATTGACTATCCAGCCAAGCGGGGGTGGGGCGGAGCCTTAGAGATTGGCGTTGATTTTTTAAAGGGCCATATTGACCCAAGGGCTGTCAGGGCTTTCTTTATGGGCCACCTCCTCTACCACCTGGCTGAGCATTACAAGAGAAGTGGTGTTGCGCCTTATAAGGGACACAACCTGGCAAATGGCATAAGGCCCCAAGATGCTAGGGGGCCTGCCAGGGAGGACAGCAGGGTGGTGAGCCACGGGGAACTTGAAAGCCAGCTTTGGAACCAATTACTATTGGCTTCTCACTCTTTTTTTGCTCTTTCTAGCCCTTCTCTAAGCTTAGCTAGGGAATCCTTGACCAGTCCAGAGTGGTCAGCATAGAAGCAACACTCTTCTTTGAGGGCGGCACATAATCTTCCTTGCTGTAATAACAACAGGTCTAGTCCACGTCGATTCTGTAAAACAGCTTCAAAAACTGATGTTAGTGTTTTTTTTAAAAAATGTGATACAGACACCTCCAAGCGGCTTGTATGACCTGCCAGGTTTGGTTGGCTGGCTCCTGGGGACCTTTCCCGGTGGCAGAGGCCCTTGTCCTTGTTGACCCGAGGAGGGCAGCCACTTGGAGCATCCACAAAGGGTTCATTACGCAGTCTGAAACATACACACAATAAACTCCTCAGGGTCCTCAGTACCCTGGGTGTCTGGCAAGAACTTAAGATTTTTGGCTGGGACCCATATAGGGGTTGACTCACTGAGGGGGAAGACACAGCCAAACCCTCGACCCATAGTTAGCAACGGGTCAGGGCCCCTCCACTGGCCTGTTAAGGGGTCATTCCACCACACTTGGACTTCCGGGCACGGTGGTGGAGCTGATCAGTGTTTCTGGAAGGCAGACAGGGGTTCATTTTTCGAAAAATTTAGGATGTTTAAAGTTAGGAGTACCTGTCCCAACTGCTGATGAGGGCTGGTGACTCCCCCTTTTTGTTTTAATAATTGATTTTTTAGGCATTGGTGATGCCTTCAACAATGGCTTGTCCTTGGGGGTTATAGGGAATTCCTGTAGTATGTTTAATGTTCCATTGTATTAAGAATTCTTGTAAGGCTTTGCTAGAAAAACAAGGCCCATTATCTGTCTTAATTTGTGCTGGCAGCCCTAAGGTGGCAAAACACTGCAGCAGGTGATTTTTTGCATGCTTGGCAGCTTCACCTGCGTGTGCCGTGGCCCAACATGCCTGTGAATAGGTGTCAACAGACACAAAAACATATTTGAGTTTCCCAAAAGGCGGAAAGTGAGTTATGTCAGTTTGCCACAGCACTTTAGGCTTGAGTCCCCTAGGATTGACCCCTGGCGGTTGTAAGGGGGGTACTTTCAGATAAGGAAGGCATGACTTGCATGTGTGTACAATCCTTTTTAGCTGTGAAATAGGTATATTTGGAAACCTGGCATGTAGACCTCGCCAGTTTACATGAGTTAAAGTGTGCAGTTGGCTGGCACTATCTATTGTATATATTTTAGGGCCCTGAGAGGCAAGAGTGTCTGCCTGGGCATATCCAGTGGCCAGAAATCCTGGCATCCCTTGATGACCCCGAAAGTCATCAAAAATAGGGTTATTGCGGCCTTGTAAGGTACTCCTTACTTGTATCATAAGGGAGGAGATGGGATTACAATCTAAGCGAATGTGGGCTCCCAGAAGCCCAGGGAGAAGACTGGCCGCATATAAGCTGTCTGTAAAAAGGTTAATGGGGTCTGGCACCTTTCGCAGGGCAAGGAGTATAGCGAGCAGCTCTTTGTATTGTGCCGACGCATCACAGGGGTGAAAATGAGTAGCAGGGGCTGCCTGTGATGTGGTGCATGGGGGGTTGTAAATAATTACAGCAGCCCCTGATTTGCTACCGTCCTTGAAGACACTGGAGGCGTCTACCAGGGGTTTGGCGACAAAAAGCTGTGGGTTAGTCCATGACAGCTCTTTGAAGGTGGAGACCCATTTATTGTTGCCATAGTGGCAATCAACAACCCCGAGATACCCTTCTAGAGCCAGTGCCAGCCGGTTTTGATATTGAGCTAACCATGTAAAATCTGCCAAGCGGAAAGGGACGACAATTTTCTGTGGTTCCTTTGCGAAACATCTTAGTGAGCATTCCTTTCCTTTCATCATTAGGTCAGCGGCTTGGTTCAGAGTGGTGTACACCCGGGGGGCCCCTCCTAGGGATAAGTGTACCCATTGGAGTGGCTCCCCCCTTTGGGTTAGGACAGCCATGTATGTGGTGTTAGTGGTTATGAGCCATAACTCTATAGGGGACTCAGGGTCATAGCGTTTCAACTGGGCACTGTTTAGGAGATCTTGGACTGACTTTAAAAGCTGTCGGCACTCAGGCGGGAGCATGAAGGGGGTGCTGGGGTCAGAGGCGTGCAACAGGGCAAACAGGGGAATGAGCTGGCCGGTGGAAAGGGGGATCCATGAGCATAGCCAATTTATTTCACCTAGAAGCTTTTGTAATTGAGGGAGACACCTGTGTGTCAGGGTGAGTACCATAACAGGGGGAAGTCCCTGCACTTCTCTGCCCTGTTGCTCCCTCTGTCCCTTCCTCACGGGGCAACATGGGAGGTGTGTGTGGAAAGAGTGACGAAACAGCTTGCAAGTCTCTAAAGTACATGTTAAAAAGCAGAGGCCTAGAAATATCTGACGAGATAGCCTGCAAAGCTCTAAAGCACATGTTAAAAAGCAGAGGCCTGGAAATATCTGACACCACGGCCACCAATGCCTGGCATCATGTGGTACATGTAGCCCCTTGGGCACCTTCGTCCAACTTGTTCTCGTATGAGACTTGGGACCGGGTTCAGACCCTGGCTAGAAAGAATGAGATTAGTCACGGGCTAGACCCCCCCTTAGGGTTCTACCCAACCATCTCTGCCCTAAAGCTTTGCTTCTGTCCCGAGCATCAGGAAGGGGCAGAAAGGGATTGGGCGCAGATCGATGAGGAGAGAAAAAAGGAAACAAAGCTGCCAATGCAAGACCCTGAGCAAAGTTTAGCCAAAGGAGAGAAAGCGGCACCTGAAGAAGTGGAGGAGGTTAGCCCCCCTTTAAAAACATCCCTGGCAGAGCCGCAGGTTTTTCCTGTCATGGCTCGCTGGGAACCCCCAACCATCTGCAGGTGGATTACTTCACGGCGACTACCGCAGTTGCAGGGGTCACTCCACTGGTTGATCACCCTTCGTCGACCTTCTTTCAGGACCGAGCAGCCGGGGGCCTCACTCGCTCACCTTTCACCCATGAGTTTTAAAAACGCCTCACACGGGGCAAAACTCTGTTGGGTCCGTGGCTGGCCGACCCGAACAGCCCTAGCCTAGTTCCTTTTGGTGGGCAAGCAAATGGCCCGGGATTCCTCTTTCTCTCCTGTCCCCTTTGGGAGGAGACGGGGGAAGAGAGCCGTGAAGAGAGGTGAGCACACCGCCGGCCCCAAACCAGCCCGGTTAAAGGACACTCAGACGCAGTGGGGGTTCTGTCGAGCAGTTCCGTTTATTACCACACAAGCACTTGCTTTTAAAGGCAGATGGGGAAGGGAAGTTTTTTACATAGTCTTATCAGCTTAAAGGTCAAGAGAGCATGCATCCTGTCTCAATGCCTAGCTATTGCAACCTTGAGCGCGGATGTGCGTATTTGGCCAATAAGGGCTAAGGCAAGGTTCCCGCAGACACTCCCACCCTACTTCCTCCCAGCGCCATCTTAGGCTGCCACATTAATACACCCTTGTGGGACCATAATGCCACCGCTTGTAATGTCACTTAAGGTGGCGTTAGTTTTTAAGGCCTGACAATATGCCTGTCACATTTTTTTCTATTTTAATTCTGTCAAATCATATACAGATATGCTCTTCTTTAATCATATACAGTTTCATCCTTTCTATTCATGTGGTAGCCCTATTTATATTTACATTCTGAGTTGTAGTGTTTTTATTATCTCTTTTCTCCTCTCTTGTGCCTCAATGAATGTTGTTTCAGCTATCAATGAATTTTTTTTGTGGTGAATTTTAGAATACAAGGCAAGACAACAACTGCAGCTGAACATGCAGATTTAACAAGCAGCAATAACCAAATGACACAAAATCAAATTGGGTGAGCAAGCTCTATCCTGTTATTTAACAAATAACCAAGAAAAACAGATAAAAGCAGTCCTATATAAAGGTCCTATATAAAAGCAGTCATGAATACATGACTTCTGGGAAATCATCAGGTAGTTAGAGCCTAAAGGGATTTGTGTGAAAGTAACAACCTTTAATTTCAAACCAGTGAAACACATCTCAACAACACTGGGTGCTTTTTCAAGTAAAATTGCCAATCCACTTCAGTTATAATAAAATGCCTGGAGCTATCCCTGTTTTAAATATAATACATGGAGAGAAAAGCAGCTCTGTAGATGATCTGACTAAGCAATCTTATCCATTTCTATGACTTTATCATGAAATTGGTAAAGAATCCCAAACGTATGCTGCCACCCAGATCTCTCTCCCCACTAACGGAAATGCCCATCTGGTAATCAGACAGGGCACCTTAAACACGGCAGGATCAAAATTTATTTATTATGCTCTCTTGCACTGCTCCACCTTCTGCCCCCCACCCCCACCCCCCAAACCACCAAAATGTTGTTCCTTCTCCTGGTCTTGTATTTCAGTGACTGAAGGAAAATTCCACTTAGTCACCCAAGAAAGAAACCCACTGTCACCTCCAACTGCTCCCAAGGTCTCCTTTGATCTCTCTTCTCCTCCATGCACTCTCCCCCACATCAAGATCTAGTCAGTCAGCAAATCCTATTGAGTTTCACTCCGGATATTTATGAAAGCTGCCTGCTGCCCCTTTTTCACTATTTCCACTGCCACCAGCATATTGTACCTGGATTAGAGTATCAGAAATTTAAATATAATGCCCCCCATACACACACACTAGAATGATTTCTCTAGAATGAAAAGCTGATTATATCACCCTTGTGCTTACAGGTCTGTACTGCCTGCAGGATAAAATGATAAAAGTACAGATTCCTTAGTTTGCTTTATGAAGTCAACCAGGAACTAATTTCTAATTGGAATTATAGTCCCCTCCCTCCAGCCCCAGCCATACTGTGTTTATTTCTCAGAACATACCATGTTCTATCTAACCAAGACTTTTCTACGTGAAATTCTCTTTGTCTTGAAAAATTTTGCTCCACCCTCTCCCCCACATCAAACCCACCTATGAACTCCTTTACACAAATTATATTACCTACCTTTCTCTCCAACCTGTTCCCCACCTTGTCTAGCAAAAGCCTACTTATTTTTTCTGGGTTCAATTTAAATTGATCTTCCTGGAAGTCCTTCCCTGAGGCCCAAAAAAGTTATGTTCTTATTTATGTATACTCATTTATAGTTTCTTGCGTTTGCCTTGCCATAGCATTTGTCCGGCTGTTAGGGGAAATTAAGGAAATTGCACATTCTGCTGGCTAAATCTGGGTTTTTGGTGTCTCAAAGAATTGTAGGAGACACACCAGAGGTGAAAAGCAAAGAACATTTTTATTCAGCAAAGCAAGAATACACTCTGGAGAGGGAGAGAGAGAGAGAGAGGAGAGAGAGAGAGAGGAGGGAGGGAGGGAGGGAGAGAGAGAGAGAGAGAGAAGGCTCAGGAGCCCCAACAGACACATTCTTGGGAGTTTAATTCCTCTTAGCTGGATTCATGTCATTTGGTCATTGGTTGAGCCCTGAGTTGGTTGGCACCCTAGCTGGTGGGAGCTCAATGGTCCAACTGAATGATGCCCCACATGAGGCTGGAGCTCCCTGTCTGGAAATGTCTTTGTCTCCTGTGGCCACTTTTGCACATGTGCATGCCTACGTCCAGTTTTCCCACTTGCAAATAAGTGGGTTTCCTCCTCTTGCTCTTGTCTCTAATTTCCCGCTTCAAGGAAGTCTTGTAATTACCTATTTAATTGCTTATATCCTTCTACACATAATAAATCCTAGTACAATGCCTGGACCATCATAGTTGTTGAATAAACTCATTGAGTAAACATTATTTGAGCACCTACTATATACCAGGCACTCTATTATGTTCTAAGTTTACAAGTTATGAATGGTTTGCAAATTAACAGAGAGAATCATAGAGTGGGGAAGATGAATTAAGCAAACTGGATATACACATACATGCATGCATGAATGAATAAATGACTGAGGGAGAGATTGAATAAGGCCCAGTAGCCAAGACTATGACTAGTTTGTCCATGAGGAAGGCAATTTGATACTCTTCTGTTTCGGATTTGCTCCTCACATGATGCAGCCTGGAGTTAAGAAAGGAAAGAGTAGAATGATTTTTCCCAATTCTGTTTGTCTGAGAGTCACAATTATCCTCATACCTTCTTCTGGGAATTACCCAAGAAGAAACAGGATTTCTCTTCTTGCCATTCATCAAGAAAGACATGGCACGTTGATGGGGCTTTGAAGAGGAGATGGAGAATTTGGGAGGAACAAGTGGGAGTGATGGAGCAGAAGGAATTCTCCAGAGGGGTGATCTGGGTGGCTGCTGCAGTGGAGGCTTTAGACTGCTGGAGCATGAGGGCCCTACACTCCTGGGCCCCAGCAGGGAACAAGGAAGAAGCAAGCACTAGTTACATCAATTTGCTCATATGGCCAAATTCATGTGGTCTTGGAAGAAAACATGTATGCCTGTGAGCCACAGTTTCCTCATCTCTAAACTGGAGATTATTGGTTATGAGGATTAAATAAGATCACATTAAAAAAATATATTTAGGGAGTTCTGGTCAAGATGGCAGATTAGACAGTTTCCAGCATCACTCTCTCCCACAAATCAATGAATTTACAACTATAAAAAATGTAGCATCAGCCAAGCTGGGGCCACTGAAGCACAGGGGAAGAGGAGGAGAGACCTACAGAGTTCATGAAGGTGGGAGAAACCACAATGAGAGAAAGAAAAAACTTCTCTGGGAATTTTGGGCCACGGCTGCTTTAAGGCTCGAGCTGATGAATTCATGGAGCAGGAGATGGCAGAAGCTGCAGCTGTGCCCTTCAGATGGAGTTACTTGGAGGAGGCAGGGGAGAAGAGGGCTTTGGCAGCCCCCAGGAGAGCAAGACCACTAATAGGGTTCCCGTGGACCCATGCAGGAGTGAGGAGCCAGAACAACCGAAAAAAGGGAGCCATTCAGAGGCTGGTGAGTCATTGCAAGGGACCAGCACAGGGCCCATCCCATGGGAAATGTTTGGAGCACAGGCTGTGGGGGAGATGGGCCACCGGAAGAACACTGGGACACAGCAAGGACAGCCAATCTGCCCCCAAATCAGCTCAGGATCACTCAGAGAAGACTGGTTGGGAATGCAGAATTGCATGGGGTGCATTTTGATGAAAAAACTCAGGCCCAGATCAGAGATTCTCCACAACACAGATCCACCAGGTTTCTGGACAGCCAGGAGGACCTATAAGGTCAACCATTAAACCCTGAGCTGCACAAAAAGCCTTCCCTAGGGAAACAGCAGCAAAGCAGCAATTTAAGTCAACCACAGAGTGCAAGTACTGGTTCCGACAGGAAGTACCCCATTTTAGAAGTAAGCAAAGGACAAAAAATTAGTTCCATCCCAGGCATACCACCAGCACTTTGGGGCCTGCCTGGGGACCAGAGGCATAGAGAAGGGGACCAGACCAAACTCCCACATCCAGGCACACCACCAGTGCCTCAGCACCCACCCAGGGATCTGAGTCATTGAAAAAGGGACCGGACCCCCCTTCCACAATCAGGCACACTGTGCCAGTGCCTCAGAGCCTGCCCTGGTGACCTGGGGAATGTAGAAGGGGACTGGACCCATCTCCCATAACCAGGCACACAGCACCAGCGCCTCAGGGCCAGCCTGGGGACCAGAGGCATGGAAAAGGGGACTGGACCACCCTTCCACAACCTGGAACACTGCACCAGAACCTCAGGGCCTGCTTGGGGACCCGAGGTATGGAGAAGGAGACCATACCACCCTCCCATAACCAGGCACAACGCCAGAGCCTTGGGACCTGCCGGGGGGCCTGAGTCATGGAAAAGGGGACCGGACTGCTCTTCCACAACCACGCACACTGTGCCAGCACCTAGGGGCCCACTTGGGGACCAGAGGAATGGAGAAGGGGACCAGACACACCCCACAACCAGGCACACCACCAGCTCCAAGGAGCATGCCAAAAACATCTCCTCCATGTGGGTGACCCACCATAGCCACCACAATAACCATGGCTGCCACGAAAGTGGCTAGGCACCACAGACACCACGCAGATGGTCCACCTACCACTGGAGTGTATTCACACAAGGAGAGTCACCAGCAGAGATAAAGAAAAGAAGAAGATGTCTCTCTCCACAAAGCCCATTTCAGTGTGACGGAGGAAGCATCTACTCTATGATAATATTGTGGGACCTGATCACACCTCAGTATTGGACAAATCATCTAGGGAACAGATTAACAGAGTAAACATTATTCTTTCAGAAGGAGAGAAGAAATCTAGGGTAATTAGAGGGGGGAGGGGGAGGGAGTGGGGGAGAGATTGGACAAGGGGCATAAAGAATAATTAAGATTTGTAACAATATATATGCTACTAATATTGATTTGATCAACATATCTCAATGTTGAACCCCCAAAATATGTATAATCAGTTTTGATTCAATAAATAAATTAAACAAATATATATTTAGTGAAAGAGTCTTGCACATACCATTCACTATTTGGCTCTTCATTTTGTCCTTTCCTTTGAGTGACTACTTCTTGCTACTATTTAACATTTCTTTTTCTAATTCTTGGTCTCACAACTCAGTCATCTGTGGTCACAAAGAGTGAAGACAGAGCAAAAGGCTCTTTTGGTCTTAGTGGACAAGATCTATACTGCCACATTTGGAAACCTACAGAATGAATCCCAAGGCTGAAACCAGGACTTGCTTATGCAATAAATAGATAAGGTGTGAGGATATAATTTATGTTAAATTAATCTGTCCACACATGCAAGTAGGCATGAAGTAAGTTGAAGAGTCACATCTAAACTTGTTCTTTCTTGCCTGTAGTAGTATGATTCCTAGTGAACATCTCTCCAGAATAACTTTATAGCAAGAGTCTACTGGGTAAAGATAATAATATTGCCCAATATACATTCTTTTATTCTTCCTATTCGTTCCAAAATTCTATGTAGCTTCCCATTTTCAAAATTATATTTTTCAACTTTCCTTGCATCTAGGTGTGGCTGTCTGAATGAGTTCTGCCTAGTGGAATGTGAAATGGAGTGATGAACTTTTCAAATGACATTCTCAAAAGGAATCTATTTGAACTCTATTATTCCTTTACTACTTGCTTATTCTGAGAAAAATAGGTGAAATCCTAGCACTGAGAATAGAAGGTATACCCCACTATCTCTTAACCATTCATTTCTCAAGATTTCCATAAAAAAGAAAAACAAAAACAAAAAACAAAACTCCATCTTATTTGAGCCACATTGTTTTTTGCATCTATTTTATAGCAGCATTGTCTATACCTTGACTAATACAGTATTCTTGTGAATCAACAGCAACAACAAAACAGCAATAAACAAGACTGGAAGGTGAACCTAAAACAGTATATATAAGCTTTTCAAAGTCAAGAGCAGAGGTGAAATTAATATTGGGCCCAATCGATTCCAAAGCCATATTCTTCAACCCACTTCAGGGCTCTCTTCCAGAATCACTTCTTAGATCTTCCACCTTTGAAACCATTCCACTCAGAGTCACAAATACTTAAAAGGTAATAGAGTACCCATGCATGCAATACTTTTATTAAAAGCTGTTTAGGACCATTCAAACTAGCTACCAAAAAGATGAAATACCTAGGAGTAAATTTAACCAAGGAATTGAAAGACATCTACAATAAAACATTGGTGGAAAAAAAAATTGAAGAGGACACAAATAAATGGAAAGATAACCCATGTCCGGGGGTCAGAAGAATTAACTTCCTCAAAATGTCCATATTGCCCAAAGTGATCTACACATTCAACACAATCCCTGTCAAAATACCAATGACATTCTTCCCAGAAATAGAAAAAATGTTCTTAAAATTTGTATGGAAGCACAAAAGACCCTGTATAGTGAAAATCTTGAACAAAAAGTACAAATTTGGAGGTGTCACACTTCCTAACTTCAAAATATACTATAAAGCTATAGTAACCAAAACAGCATGGTACTGGCATAAAAACAGACAAAGAGACCAAGGGAACAGAATAGAGAACCTAGAAATATACCCACACATTTAAAGCCAACTGATTTTTGACGAAGGAGCCAAGAATATACAGTGGGGGAAGGACAGCTTCTTCAACAAATGGTGCTGGGAAAACTGGATATCCACATGCCAAAGATTGAAATTAGACCCCTATCTCTCACCATACACAAAAATCAACTCAAAATGGATTAGTGACCTAATTTAAGACCTGAAACTATGAGACTACTTGAAGAAAACCTAGGGGAAACACTACACAAAATGGGAGTAGGCAGCATTTTTTGAGCGAGACCATAAAGGCACAAGCAACTAAATTAAAACTTCATAAATGGGACTACATCAAGCTGAAAAGCTTGTACACAGCAAGGGACACTATGGACAAAGTGAAGAAACAACCTACAGAATGTGAAAAAGTGTCTGCCAACTACAAATTAGACAAGGGGCTAATATCCAGAATACATAAGGAACTCAAACAACTCAACAGCAAAAGTCAAATAACCAATTAAAAAATAGGCAAAGGACCTGAACAGATAATTCTCAAAAGAAGAAATACAATATCCAACAGGAACATGAAAAAATGCTCAACATCACTAATCATCAGGGAAATGCAAATTAAAATCACAATGAGATATCATCTGACTGCAGTTAGAATGGCTGTTATTAACAAGACAAAAAGTAACAAATGCTACAAGGATGTGAAGAAAAGCAACTCTTCTACATTGCTGGTAGGAGTGTAAATTGGTACAGCTACTGTGTAAAACAGTATGGAAGTTCCTTAGAAAACTAAAACCAAATCTACCCTATAACACAGCTATTTTGCTCCTGGGTATGTACCCAAAGGAAATTAAGTCACTATATCAAAAAAGACACCTGCACTACCATGCTCACTGCAGCACTATTCACAACACCCAAGAGATGGAATCAACCTAAATGTCCATCAACGGATGAACAGATTAAAAAACTGTGGTATATATACTCAATGAAATACTATTCAGCTATAAAAAAATGACAACTTATCATTTGCAGCCACATGGATAGTACTGGAAACTTTCATGGTAAGTGAAATAAGTCAGGCACAAAATGACAAATACCACATGATCTCACTCATATGTGGAATCTAAAAGAAGTGATTGTCATAGAAGTAGAGAGTAGAATATGGTTATAGCAGAGTTGGGGTGTTGGGGAGGGGAGGAAAAGTGATGGACTAATGTGTGCAAAACTATGCTATGTACCCTAATGGAATCATTGTGCAATATATGCATTTATTGAACCAAGATTCTGTACCCCACAGATACATACAAGTATATGTTAAAATATTTCAAAAAAATTTAAAGTTAAAAAAAAAATTATCTGTGAATAATCCTCTCAAAAGAATAAAAATATAAGCCTAACTGTAAGAAGATATTTGCAAGTCACATATTTGATAAAATATTCATATCTAGGACATGTAAAGAACTCTGAAAATTCAACAGTTAAAAAAGCCAACAAATTAGGAAATGGGCAAAAAATCATGAAGGGACATTTCACTGAAGAGGATATACAGATAGCAAAAAAGCACATGGAAGGAAGTTCAACTTCACTAGACATCAGGAAAATGCAAATTATAGATCAAGATGAGCTATCACTACATACATATCAAAACAGCTAAAATAAAATTAAAACATAGTAACAATACAAAATGTTGGCAAGGATGCAGAGAAACTGGAATACTCATACATGCTGGTGGGAATGTAAAATGGCACAGCAATTCTGGAAAATAGTTGGAAATTTAAAAAACAAAACAAAACAAAAACTAAATTTGCACTCACCAAATGGCCCAGCAATTGCACTCCTGGAAACTTATTCCAGAAAATAAAAATGTAAATACACAAAAAACCTGTACACTATTGTTTATAGCAGCTTTCTTCATAAGTAGCCCAAAACTGGAAACAACCAAAATGTCTTATAATTGGTGAATGTTTAAGCAAACTGTCCCATATTTATACCATGAAATAAATACGAATGTTCATGATTGGAAATATATCCAGTCTGAGTTAAATCTGCAAGAAAAATACTCACCTGCTTTTATATTATCAATCAAATCCCTGAAGAAAACATCTTCGGAAAAAAACCCCCACCAATTTTCCTGGCACATTAGTAGTTATGCTTCTTGTATGTTGATTATAAAACATAATTTAGGTGATAGGATTTAACTTGTATATAATCACAGAACCACTGGGCTTGCTTGTCAGGGCTTTGAAAATCTGAGGTCTATTCTCCACTCTTCGATTACGATTTAAAAGGTGAAAAGCGTTAAAGTTTCCAAAAAGCTAAATTCTGTAATCTTAGTTGCCTCTTCCAGTATTTAAAAGCTCTCATTATGAAGAAATTATTTCTGTTAACCACACTAACTCTCTGATGTGTCAGGTCAAGACTATTTCTACAAGTGAACAAATATTTATCTCTTTTTTTTTTCCTGATTATATATGCAGGACCTTCACACTGCCAAAAATTTAAAATTTGCAGCAAAATGTAATGAAAAATACAAACTCCCATCACATAAACACAATTGTGTTAATTTGTTGGTTAATTTCATTCTGATCTTTTTATATGTGCATGTTTGTTTTTATTACATATGCATATATGTATACATATATGATAAACACAGTAATAATACCTATTATTTATGTAACATTTACTATATGCCAAATGTAAGAAACATTCAGTTTATGTACATTTTCATGCTTAATTCTCATTATAAATTTATTTGCATCCTCATGTAAAAAATGTTGAAGCACAGAAACATTTTAAAAACTGTCTAATATCCCACAGCTATAAAGTTACTAACTGTTGGTAAAGAAGTTCAAATTGGTAATCTTAGTACAGTAGACACAAAACTATCATATACATACACATATACACAGACACACACATGCATACATCACAGGAACATTGACATTCATTAATTTAACAAAATAATTATTTTGATTATCCATAAGCAATCCTGAAGGCCCATGGTCCATGACATGTAATTTATTAAAACAAAGGTTAAACATTATTTGCAGAGTTGTTCTGTGAGAACCCATTACTTGACTGAAACTTTCAAGTGTCATGGACATAGAGGGAAATGTATTCAGAGCTAAGAACAAAGCCATGAGCTGGGGACAAGCAATGGAAACTTGTAGCAATGGGAGTCCATGAACATAACAAATGTTAAATACATGAGGATAGATGATAAATGCCATCCAAACAGTACAAGTCTGTGTAAGCTTTTAAAATTACTCAGGGAATGTGTTATATTTGTATTTATACTTATGCAATGAATCAAATTATTTACATCTTTTGGTTAGCCTAATTGATTTGGGTTTTTTTTCTTGCATACTTCTGGTTTCCAAAGGCCTGCTGGTTTAAATATTCCAAGTCATCCATCAGATAATAAATATGATTAGTCAATCTCAGGTACTTTATAAAAACATTTTCTTTCTTAATCATCATTAGCTTGGATATGGGGACACTGCAATTATTGAAAGCCCATCATTTAAAATCAAGATCGATGTTTAAATTGCCTACAGGATATTGAGTGCTTATTAACATCAGTTATTACAGAATTAACCCAGAAACTGAAAACTTCTTATTTCTGACCTTTGCTATCACAGCGTCTAAATGGTATAGCATCACCAAGTGCCTATTCTCTTTTTCATGTGTGACATCTATTTTTTTTTCTTTTAGTGTCAACTAAATTTATTCACCTTGCTTTTCCTTTATTTTTATTTATTTATTTATATTTAGGAAGCTATAAAGTATGAGAACTTCAAATTATATTTTATTAAGTAATATGCTTTGGTTAGAAAATGTAATTAATCTGATGGATTACAGAAATAGAGATTTAAAACAAATCCTTTCTTTCAGTCATTTATTCTGTAGGGCCTTTTTAACAACCCAACACTAAGTTTCTTCTATGTCTTTAAATAATTTTAACAGGTTTTTTTTTTTTAGGTTTATAATTCACTATTGCCCTCTAATCTCCTCCAACTAATACCAGTCCATTGAGTTTTACAGTAATTAGTCTATTAACTAATTTCAATTAGGACACAGAATACATTAGCCAGATTTCTCACCATCATAATTATTTGAATGAAGCAATTCACTGAGGTTTTAGTGATCTCATTGCCATCCTCTAGTTAACTGATGGTTGTTTCCCCTGACATTTGCTTGTCCTCAATTTGGAGGCAAATTTTATTCCAGTCCTCACACTTCTTTGAATGATAGCTAACAAATTCTTTGCTGAATGAAACATCAGTCAATTTTCAAATACTTCAGATGTTGATGCTGCCATCATAAAAAAAAAATTAAATTCTGTTCACATTTCTCCTCCAAAGCATTTCTTTAAACCCCTACCTTTGCTGTTTTTCCTCACAGGATCATAATTTATCTTTCCAGTTCTAGATTACGCCAGCCACTAGTTGATGGATTCTGTAACTGAGCAAAGAAGTAACGTTAATTAAAATAACAGTATTTATTAAAATAATTCACTGAGTGATTCTGCAACTGGATGCCTTGCAATAGCTGTGTAATCAGTGTTCTAAGAAACATCTTTTGTCTTTCATAGTGTATATGTATGTGTGTGCAGATGTATGCGTATGTGTCCACATATGCATTCACGTGATTGATGTATATTTGTCAGAAGAAGAGGAGGGGGCCTCCCTCTGAGCTGGGTGATCTATGGACATTGTGTAAGGAACACAGTGATGGTTCAACAAGACTCCTAGGGTGGTAGAGGAATGGAGTCAATACATCAGTGGAACAAATCACAGTGGTTGAAGCCAGTTTCTTGAAATCTACCCAGAATGGAATCCTGACAATGATACAGAATGCACAATGCATGATCCATTCATGTTGCAGCAGTCTACAAACTTAGCACCAGGAATTCTGCGATGCCTACCTCCCTCATTTCGTCTTGGGGGACTGACCAGCAGCTGCACCAAGAGGAAATTTGGTTCTGGAAATGAGAACTTGCAAGAACCTAGATGCACGCAAAATGGCAGAGTGCAAATAACCTTAGTTGTTCATGTCATGGAGAAAAACTTGGGATACCAACTGATACAGCTGATTGAACCGTTTGGAGTTATTTCAAATTATCCTATTCTGAATAAAATTGATGAGACATTTATTGAAATGGCAACTGCAGAAGATGCTTAGGTTGTTTGTTGTGGATTAGTATACAGCCATGCTAACATTAGTATTTGGCAAGGCAGTGAGAATTCATTTATCCCAAAAGTATAAAAAAATAAAGAAACCTGAAGGGAAGCCAGATCGGAAGTTCAATCAAAAGCAAGAGCTTGGGCATGTGATAAATCTCAGCAATTTACCCCATTCTGGCTGTTCTGACAGTACTGTTTTCAAGCTTTCTGAGCCTAATGGGAAAACATAGAATTATGTATTGATGAGAATGAAAAGTCAGACCTTTATTGAAGTGGAGACAAGAGAAGATGCAATGGCAATAGTTGACCCTTGTTTGAAAAAAAGCCCTCTGGTTTCAGGGGAACTGTCTGAGAAATATTAAAAAAACTGGCACTGAGGATTCCCAACAGAGGCACTAACTTTCTAAAAACAGATAAATCCTGAAAAGGATCTTATTCTCCAGAGAGCAAAGAATCTCCAAGTGATAAGAAATACAAAACTGATGGTTCCCAGAAGACTGAAAGAACAACGAAAGGTAAAGAACAAGAAGAGAAGTCAGGTGAAGATAGGGAGTAAGACAGAAAGGATGACCAGACAAAACAGGAACCTAATATGCCTCTTGAATCTGAAGATAAGCTACTTGTAGATGAAGAGGCAGCACAGCACCACTGTAAAGTGGCAGCCCAGTGAGAGACAGGACTGATCTTGCTAATTTAGGTGATGTGGCTTCTGATGGGGAAAAGGAGCCTTAGGACAAATCTGTGAAAAAAGATGCAAGAGCTTCAGCAGCTGCAAAGAAAAAGCTTAAAAAAGGTGGACAAGACTGAAGAATTTGTTCAAGAAAAAAGGCAGCATTGGAAAATGGAATTAAAAATGAGGAAAACACAGAACCAGGTGCTGAATCTGCTGATAATGCTGATGATCCCAGCAAAGATGCGAATGAAAATGCAGACAGCCAAAGCGATGAAGACAAGGAAGACTATACAATCCCAAATGAGTACAGAATCGGACCATATCAGCCCAATGTTCTTGTCTGTATAGACTATGTGATACCTAAAACAAGGTAAGCTGTGTTCACTCTTTTACACAAATGAAGAACTTGCAAAGAATATTCATTGCAGCAGCCTTCCTCATTATCAGAAATTAATTTCTGAATAATTTCGCAGAAGAATGCAGGCAGAAGAAGGAAACTTAAGATGTGCAAGAAGATTTAATGATTTCAAATAAAATAATAGTTCTTTGTTTTTAAGGTTAACCTTTTAAAGATACAGTACTGATAGTTAGAAGTATTGTACTCTTTTCTTTAGTGGAAAAATAATAAATATCTGTTCATGTGTGTTATAGCAAAAAGTATGTACACAGTTAAGTTTAAAAAAAGAAGAGGGCAGTCAGTGCATCTATTACAGAAGGAAAGTGATGTAAACTCCTTTTACAAATTAATTTTAAAACTAAATTAATCACAGTAACCTCCTACCTGCATTAACTCACCTATCATAGGATTAAGAAAACTGTCTTAACTCAAATATGTCAGGGATATTATATTTCCACATGTCCCATATAACCAAATTGTTATTTCTTTCCTGGTCCTGCATATAATATGTCTTCTTCGTAGAATGCATTATCTATTTATATTTAACATTTACAATTCTTCAAAATTTTGTGCAAAATCACGTACTGAAAGTTTTGTTTTTAAATTAATTCTATCCAATCATTCTATGCTCTTCATTCTAAGCACATGCCTCTGATTTCCTTGTTCAGTGTTGATTTTCACTTGCATGCTATGATAGGCAAAATTCTAAAGATGGCCCCCCAAGATTCCAGCCTGCTGGGTATATAATCAAACACTGATCTATGCCATGCTGGGAATAAATGTTACAGATGTAATTAAAGTCTCGAGTCAGTTTACCTTAAGATATGGAAATATTTGTGTAGACCTGACTTATTTAGGTAAGAAGTTAAACAGTAGAGTCTTTCTGGATGTGCAAAATTGTGAGAGAGATGCGCTCCTGCTGACCTCAAGGAAGAAAAAATACAGTGCCATGTGCTGAGATGGCCTGTGAGTATGAGGTCTTTAAGAGCTAGGAGCCACCCTTGCCTAATGGCCAGAAGAAAATGGAACCTCTGTCCTACAACCACAAGGAAATAAATTCTGCCAACAAGCATTGTGTTTGGAAAAGAACCTAAGCCTCAGCTGGACATTGTAGCCCAGCTGACATCTTGATTTCAGTCTGCAGGACCTGAGCAGAGAACCCAGCTATCACACTGGACTTTTGGCTTACAGAGCTGTGAGATAATGAATGAGTATTGTTTTAAGCCATTGAGTTTATACTAATTTTGTAGAGAAGCAATAGAGAACTAACACATATGTGTAATTATTTTATGTGCTGTTCTCTTTACAAATGAAGCTCAAAATTCCTTGATATCATGAATTATTACTTTTGCTTATTGTACATTTATGCTAAACATAATGATCGATCAAAATTTTTATTAACTAACCATCTGTTTTTAACTCATACCTATCTAGATCAAAAGAAATATTTGATTTACAACACCATCATTATTGCTAGAATCAAAAAATTATTTTATTTTAACAGTGATTCCAGAAGAAGAAAAAATAAAGCATGAAAAAATGACTCTCGCAAATGCCTTTCAGATCCTGCTTCCCTGTGATTCGTTCCTATCCCCTAGCTTCTACATGTGTAGTGCTAGGTGGGTAACGCTAACCTTCAGAGAACTTCCACTGGACTACTGGACCTGCTCAAAGCATAAAGTGCCTGGAAGCTTATGTCCCCTGGGGCAGGCCTGTAGCCAATGCCTATGTGGTATATGAGCTTAAAACCCTAACTCTCTTGACTTATACAGAATAAAAACTCTGCGGTGGGTGTAACTTCAGTTCTAGAAAATCCTACAGGATCAGGCCGATGCTGGAAATTTAACTGAAATGTCGCCTTTATTTGGAATAACTGATTCTCTTCTTTGCTTTTCCCGCTCCCTTACATTTTTTTTTTTTTTTTCTGGGAGCATTTTCTTAATAAATCATGTAACCATGAATCCTCATTTTAAGGTCAGCTTAGGGATGATCCACAACTTCCTACCCATGACAGCTACCAAATGAATGAGTGGAAGAAGCAGTATCACATAGTTGTAAAATGGTAAAAAACTAAAGAAAATAAAGTTTAAAATAATATTTTATTCTCCGTATCAAACAGGAATAAATATATACTAACATTGTATCCATGAAAGCAGTTTTTTAATGAAGACATATTTGATTTCATATCTTCCTCAGGGTAAAGAAAAACCAACATACACAAAATTGACACATTCTTTCATGCAGCACAAGAAACCAAAATTTAACAAGTTATACAGCATGGCTATATGGGCACTTTATACATTGATACCATTATGATTAAAAATGCATTAACACAAAAAATGGGCTTGCAGTTGGCAATACTAATATTCTAGATTTTAATATATTTTAAATTTAAATAAATTTAAACTTAATTTATGTTAAATAAAAATAAATTTATATTTATTTTCTATATTATGTTATAATGATACAGTAAAATACATTATTATAAACTATAACAAATACTATTAAATAAAAATAAACTTAAATTTAAATAAAACATTTTTAAAATGTTATTTTAATAAAACATTTCTGGAAAGATAGAACAATTCATGGTACCTCATCAGGAAACAATGGTAATATTTATGGATTCCTTATGCCAATCCATACAGACACGAACAGTTAGTGGTAGAGCATTTACTCTAAAAATACTCAAAATTAGAGTGACAGTGAAATGAAAAAGCACTCTGATACTGTGAATTTCAATTCCATTCTGGGATGTCAATACTCCAGCATTAATGATTTGGAATGATCCCCCCTGGCCGTAAATTAGGAAAGTTATTCCTGGTGGAAACGGGGGGTATTATGTGATGTGGATGTTGATGAAAGTGATGGTGATGGGCTTATACTCTTTGTGCCAAGTCCTCTGTTGAGCACTGTAGTAGTCCGTTTCTGCTACTTATAAGAAAATGCATGGAACCTGTCTTTTATAAAGAAAATGAAATTTATTGTTTGCAGTTTCTGAAGCTGGGAAGTCCAAAGTCCAGGGAAAACATTTGGTGAGAGCCTTGGTGGTGGCAACAGTGACCTAGTGGTCTCACATTGCAAGATGGTGGAAGCAGAGAGAGCAGAGCAGAGATAGCTCCTCATGCCCTCTCCTTTTAAAGCCCTCAGAACCACACGCCTTAACACCATTATTCATCCATTCACTATGGCACGGTCCTACAATCTAATCACCTCTTCAAGGCCCCACCTTTCAATTACCATAATAGGATTTCCCACCCTTAACAGTTAACAGTGGGGATTAAGCCTCAATGAGGTTGAGGGGCCATCTAGTCTACAGCAAGCACTGAATGTGCATTATCTCATTTTCATAAATCCTCTCAACAGTCTTAGAAGGTAGGCATTATTCTCTTTCTCAGACTTTGTTTATGATACCGAAGTCCTGAAAAAGTCAGTGATTGTTTAAAGTCATACAATTAGAAAATAATGGGGCCAGGTTCAAGTCCAACCTGCCTGAAACAAAGTTATGTTCATAGCCACTGCGTGGAAATGGTTCATTTCCAGATCTGTTTTGTTGCACATATGCCCAAATTTAGGAAGTCTGGATAAAGCCACATAGACAGTGATGAATGTAAGCACTTATAACCTTTTTACACTAATTTCTTTTTTTAATTATGTCATTAACTAACATACATTTTTAGAATTTCTAGCTGTCCTAAAAATGTGCAATTGTAGAATTTTTTGGAAGGTATGAATATTCCCTTTGTACTCAAGAAGAAACACATTTGATTTCAACTCTCCCAGAGGGAAGAATAACCGACACTTTAAAAACTGACTTGACCAAATACTTTTATGAAGCATAGGACGAAGTCTTACACAGGTGGAAAGACTGAAGTTTCGTATAAAAAAAAAGGTATTTTTGAATCCTAAAGAACACTGTAAAATGTTAAGATAGAGAAGAAATCCTAGCCAATTTCTGTTTCACACTGCTTCAGATATAATTCTCTTGTACAAACTACTGATAATTTCAATGTAATAAATAAAACAATAAATACCATAATACATAGGAAGACATATCTAGAGTGCATATTTTTTTTCTTTTCCTGTGGAATTATTGGTTCACCCAATAATCCTTATTAATGATTTCTTCCCCCCACCCCAACTCTGCATTTTAAAATATTCAAAACATACACAACAGTTAAAATAGTAGTACAATAAACACACACACACATCCTCCACTAGTTCAGCAATTAACATTTTGTCACATCTGGTTTCTCCTTTTCTCTCTTTTATTTGCAATTAGTTTTCTTAATGTGTACACATGTACACATCCCCCCCCCACAAACCCATTTACACCTAAATATTTATCATGCGTTTTCTAAGAAAAAGAATATTCTCCTATATAATACGAGGGTACTTCAAAAAGTTCATAGAAAAATAGAATTAAAAGATAATGTGTTGACTGTTTCTTCTGCTGTGCAGAAGCTTTTTAGTTTGATATAATTCCATTTGTTTATTATTCTTTTGGTTGCCTGTGCTTTTGGGGTCATATTCATAAAGTCTGTACCCAATCCTACTTCCTGGAGTGTTTCCCCTATGTTTTCTTTAAGGAGTTTTATTGTTTCAGGGTGTATATTTAATTCTTTAATCCATTTTGAGTTTATTTTGGTATATGGTGAGAGGTTCATGTCTAGTTTCATTCTCCTACGTATGAACGTCCAATTTTCCCAGCACCATTTACTGAAGAGGCAGTCTCTTCCACAGTGTGTGGTCTGTCAAAGATCAGATGGCTGTAGGTGCATGGGTTCACTTCTGGATCCTCTATTCTGTTCCATTGGTCCATGTGTCTGTTTTTATGCCAGTGCCATGCTGTTTTGGTTACTCTCAGACAGAGTGGGAGAAAATATTTGCAAAATATACATCAGACAAAGGACTAATAACCAGAATATACAAGGAACTCAACTTAACAGTATAAAAACAAGTAACCCAATTAAAAAACGGGCAAAGAAGCTGAATAGGAATTTCTCAAAGGAAGATCAACAAATGGCCAACAGACACATGAAAAAATGCTCAACATCACTCAGCATTCAGAAAATGCAAATGATTTTACTTTTTGAATGTAAGTTGTGTCTTTATAATGATTGAATCATGCTCAGAACTATACAGTGTCTCCTCCTTTCACTCAGGGTGAAAGTCTAAATCCTTAGAATAGCCTCAAAGGCTCTACTGGTTCCAGTGCTCTGTTACCATTCTAACCCTTTCCTTCCGTCCCCTTTGCTCATTCTGCTTAAGGCACATGGGCCTCCTTGTAATCATTTACCTTGTTGATCTTACAACAGTGATTCCCTCTTCTAGTAAGGATCTTCCCTCAGGTGTATGTTTAACTTCCTCCATTTCTTCAAATCTCTTAAGGGAATTCTCCTTACCACCCTACATTGCATTGCAAATTATACTACCTCTGCAGCACTCCCCATAACCATAAGCTGCTTCTTTACTTTTCTCTCTATTACTTACCATATACTAGAAAATTTACTTTTAAAATTATGTTTACTGTTTATTGTCTGTCTCCTCCTGCTAGATTCTAAGCTCCCCAGGGAAGGGATTTTTGTTTTGATTCCTCGTGTAACCTGAGTGCTTACAGTTGTGCATAGCATACAGCAGACACTCAGTAAGTATTGGTTGAATGAATGAAAGAATGCTTCAAATCTTTACCTGCAGTGTCAGATTACTAATTGAGAATGGTGTTAGAGGAAAGAAATTTGGGTGACAGAATTGGAAACCCTGATTGTTTAAGGCCACAATTGACTCTAGGATGTGCTGAGTTGAACACTAGCGTAATCTTATTAACCAGCTTCAATTTAAATGTCACTTAGCCAAAACACCTGCCATTATATACAAATTGTAATTTCTAAAACTATACCTTCTCCTTAGTTATTATATACTGATGACTTTGTTTTTAAGGAGGCTCTGCGGGCTACCTGGAGACATTTAATACTTTCACCTATTTCATCCACAATCAGATTTATTAGGACACTTTCAAAAAGTCTTATATAAGTATGAGAATCCCTGTTATCCTACTCAAGTGGATATTTAAGGATTCCTTCCCTTTTTCTTGAATATAGTTTATTTGAGAAAGGTAGCACAAAAAAATTGCATTTCTAGAGTTTTAGTTTTCAATCTTTTAAAAATTTGTTTAGTTCTATTTTTCTTAAGTTTTACAATACACTTTTTATTTTAATGAATGATTAGAAGTAGATGTGAAGGAAACTATACTTTAAAATATCTGAATAAAAATTTTTAAATATAAATAATTTCATTCTTATTTAAAATTCAAGACTCTCTCAATATACCAGAGTCTTTATTAGTGTTTAGCAAGTTTGACCTTTGAATTTTGTGCCGAGATTCTTATACCTATCTTAGTTATATTTTTTAAATTCTGAAGTGTAATTCTTTAAAATTTGGATTATCCTACATAATCAAATGTATTAAAGCTTAGTTTTATTTATAAATACATTACATATAAATGTGTCTCTCTTAGTAGCACTCATCACTTTGTCTTATGAGAACTACTTATCTGTGAGTCCTCCAAAAAGAAGATTATTACAATTTTCATCCAATTGCCAAAGGCAATTGGCATTCAATAACGTTGTTGAATGAATGAATGAATGAGTGAGTGAATGGCTTGGACTGACAATTTTCTGATTTTAAAATACACAAAGCTTTATCCAGTTATCTCAAATAGGATTACAACACTGTCCAGAAATTTTACTTAAAATTTTAATAGCCCATTTAAAAGATAAAGGTAAGCAACAATCAAAAACTAAAACAAAACAAAATGACTGATGATGAGGTATCTCAAACCAGCAGCTGGTGTGTTTAATTTTCCCATAGTTGTTTGGCTGACTCAAGCTTTTATTTTTAAATTGAATATTAAGTCAGTGCATGTAAATTTAAGTTTGCCATTTGCCCCAATATCCATCACCCGTATTGCTTATGCCACATCTAACTCGAGCATGTTGGTTACCTGCTTGGCCATTTAGCATTTGGATCTGGAATCTTGATTCTCCAGGAAGATCAATGAATTCATTACCCTGTAATTGACCATTCGTAATCCCCACTTTTTCAGACTTAGAAATTACACTGTAGTTAACACAAAGCAGCCATAGCAAAAAGACAAATTAAAATTGAACAAAACCAAGTTTAACAAAAACATAACTTAGAATTCATGATATTGGAGTTACCATATATTCTAGGAATAGCCCTAGTAAAGAAATTACATTTCTGTTTTTATCTAGCAGCTTGGAAAGAATTGAAATGAAAAAGAAAGGTAATTTTGAATAGTTAAAAATATGTTATCACATTGCTTACATCTTATTACTTGTATTTAATAATGTTACTATATGAATATTCTTATTAAATCTGGCTTATATCTTGATTACAACAGCAGAGCAAAGGAGCACAGAAACCCAGCAGTAAGTACTTAACTACCAGATCAAAGACAAATTCCAAATGATACGTCGTTCTCCTCGGATATACTGTTGCCATCAACATCCCTCCTATCCTTTAGAATGAGTCTATCTCAACTGCATCACAATTTCTGTAACCAAGTTCACTCTCAAAGGAAGACCTTACCTTTTGTCAAAGTGCACTTATTGCTTTTTCAGATAAGTACTCTTCAATAAAGACAAGTCTGCAAATTTCAATACCAGTAATTTAGTACCCAGATTCAGTACATAATTTAGGTTATGTGATATAATATGTTATTTATGATGAAAAATA
Source organism: Cynocephalus volans (assembly GCF_027409185.1). Classification (NCBI taxonomy): domain Eukaryota; kingdom Metazoa; phylum Chordata; class Mammalia; order Dermoptera; family Cynocephalidae; genus Cynocephalus; species Cynocephalus volans. Next base: position 50,469,197 of record NC_084478.1, read on the forward strand.
TTATTCAATAATTGGTATTCAAGTAGCTGAAACTCTCTTGGATTATATTTTGAGCGCATGTTTAGTTAGAGATAACCTCTTCTTTGTATATTATTACTGGCAGTATCTAGGGCAGTGCTAAATACTGCAATCCACGTGTTACTGATTACCTGTTTTATTAGCAGGTTTAATTATTTGAGACTGAGTGTAGCTTGAGTTCTGGAATCTGAGGAATGTAGGTTTTCTTGTGGATATGGAAATCTTCTGAAAGACTCAGTTCTATAATGTATAAAATGGACTTAGGCTTCTTCAACTTTGAGATATTAAAGAGAATACAAAACTGCAAATAAACAGAAAGTAAAATCAGAATGTAGTTCTCTTAACCTTTACTTCAAAAATGCAAAAGAGAGCATTATAAATTAGGCTTCATATTTTGGGGAAAAAATCTACCAAGAGAATGAATTTGTTCATTTTGTTAGCCAAATTTTTATATAAGTGGTGAAAGCAACACTAATACATTTCACAGAACCAATGGAGATGTCCTTTATTAATAGATGCTCAATGTCCTCTACTCTAAAGCTTTCAGTGTTGAAGAATTCGTCGCCTCGAGAAAAAACCATTTCACTGGCAAACAGCAGTGAGAAGTGCTTTTCTCCTTAAGCTGAAAACTGTACTCATTAATATCTGCCCCTCAGATATATTCCATATATTCTTATTAGCAATAAAGAGTGAGTCCCCCTCTTTTACTAATGACTTCCTAAAATAGGACACTGCAGATAAATGAGCCAAGCAGGTTAAAAGTGTCATTTTTTGTTGTTATCCAGGTTCATGTTTAATTCAATTAAACAATAACAAAACATGTATGCATAAAATATGAAGGGATAGACAAAAAATACATAAGAAAATTTCATTAGATTTCCAGGAATTCATAATCTGGTGGGAGATACAGGTAAACATAACTGTAAATCTAATACAAAACATAATCTAATAAATTCAACAGTGCAATAATTGATACAATACTTGTGCTGGATTCCAGGAAGGGAGTCAAAGGGAGAGGGAGAGGAATCCACATTATTTAAGTGCATTCATCACAGAAAGTGGATTCTTTTACAAAACCTACCTCATTCAATCATTTTTCATTTCAGTAACATCTCTTGGCAAGAGATAATAAAGAGAATGGATTCAAGAGGAGAGCGAGAAAGGGCAAACACTGTATAGGCTTATTGGCTTAAAATTTGAAATGGTCATTCATTGAAAATTTTTATTGCAGTGGTATACTGAAAGTTGAGCATAAGCTTCCATAAATTTACTGCTCTGTGATAGAAGTAAGCGTTTTGGTATGAGTGAAAGAGAACCATCAGCTTCTAAGGAGAACAGTACGGATGGGTTAGTCCAGGGGGTGTCAGAGCCTAGGCCTTGTTCTTTAGGTGCCAAAACAAATTTAGAAATCTAGGATATCCTTACAAGGCCATCATTAATTGTTGGAAAGTTTTTTTTTTTTTTTTTTTTTTTTTTGCCTGTAGTAATGATTCTAGCACTCTGATAAGTACAAAAGAAATTATCCCTAAAATCCCAAGGGTTTTGTTATAATGTATGTAAGTTAAGGTAAGCATTAAAATGAAGTAGGATTTTAAAAAGATACCGCTTATCCCTTTATTTCAAAAAGATCTACTGTGTACCTTTGGGATGTCATACAGTTTTCTAGGCACGGGTGATGACAGTTAACTAAATAAATATCTTCTCACAATTTCCTTGCTGGAGACAAGCAAGGAGTAAGTGAATAAGTACATTACTTTCAGGTGGTAAATGTTATCTATAGAGAAAACTGAAAAAAAATTAAGTGTTTAGACAGTGCTGGTGGAGGAAGGGAATGCTTTTTGGTAAAGCACAACCTCACTGACAGCATTTTCGCAGAGATTTGAAGGGATTGAGGGAGGCAGCCCTTTAATGCCTAGGGAAAAGTAACAGAGGAAGTTCAAAGGCCATGGGAAGTGTGTGCCTGGCGTGTTTGAAGAACAGTAAGGAGGCCAGTGTGGAGGGAGTAGAGTGAGGGCACGACTCCAGTGGAGAGGTAGAGATCAGAGGAGGAAGGTGGGACTGTCCAGGAGGGTCATACAGACCATCTAAGGATGTTGGCTTTGATCTGACATCAGCTACAAAGCCAGTAGAGGAATTTGCACAGAGGAGCAACATGAGCAGGTTTGCATTTAGAAGAATCACTTTGGCTGCTCTGTGAGAATAGACTGTACCTTATTTCAAGTTATAAAAATAGAGTTCATAAAAATAGTAATAGTAGTGATAATAACAACAACAGCAATCGCAATATCATACATAAAGAGAACACATTATATCCCAGGTAATAATTTTATGTCATTATTTCAGTTTTCATAAATTACTAATACCTCCATATTAAAAAAAAATAAAAGTTGAGGATTGAGGAGGCTTAAGTAAGCAGACCATCGTCACAGAGCTGGACGGTGTTAGAATCTGGATCTTCAGCCTGGTAATCTTTCACCAGAGATGATCTCTGGATAAACAGCAGAATATCCTGGACAACTTTTTAGAACATGTCCTCACCCACCCCTTTCTATGGATTCACATTAAATTGTTCTGGAGTGGGGCCTGGACACTGGTGTTATTTTAGGCACTTCAGGGCATTCTAACATGCAGCCAAAATTGACAACTAGTGTAAATTAACAATTACACCATAGTGCCCCAAATTCATAGTAGAATGCTTTGTTCCAGATTTATTATTTAGTATACATATCTCAGATAAGAAGTAAAATGATGGAACTTGAAAATGAAATAGGAAAACAATGTAGAAATAAAAAATTTATACTTGCCAAGCCAAGTTTATTTATAGCTTCATTATCTTCTTTCTAAATTGATATTTGTTAATAATATAATTCATTTGGTGGTCTGTTTCCATAGGATGAAGTTCCCTAGAATTTCATTAATTAAGATCCACAATTTTCTTCAGGTCAGTTACTCTAGGAAATAAACTTTTACATAATTTTCAAATAGTAAGTTTTCCAGTCAGCCATGTATTTTGCAAAGAATGAAAGACTTTTTTTTCACTACAAGTATAGCTGAGGGATCAATGCTAACAATGGAAAATTTTAAACAGTAATTAGAGAACAAATGCGTCAGCTCAACAAAGCAGAGCCTCAAGAAAACAAGACATTATTCTGCTCATTTTATGTGAATTTTCTTTGCATCGATATTACAATTTAATGTTCAGTTGTGCTACCCCAAATTACAGTATTTACAAGCAATTAGATTCATTGATTTTAGAATTATAATTTCCAGACTTACTGTGTGTGGCTGAATGAAACTTGAATTGGAGTTTGTCTACCTGATTCAAACACATATCAAACCATGATAGCTAATTTAAAAGACACACACTGTTATTTGACAGAATACATTTTTCTACTATAAATGATAAATAGTATCCCAGCCACTGATTAGCCAATTTTTATTAAAACATTAATAGTCTCCATTCAATTCCATTTAATTTCACATCTTAACACAGACTATGTATTACCATTTCCTTGAAAACTATTTTACCTAACTTCTTTATTTTGAATATGTTCCCTTATTTGTTACATAACAACACAACAAAAATCAAAATGATTCCTGTTTTGCTTATGTCAGAGAAATTATTCAGGAAATCATAATCTAATGTAATTATTTTTCTCCACTTATCCTGAAACAAAATCAGACCAGAAAAATAATGCAAATGAAATAAAGAACTATTGTCAAGTGCAGAAATGCCTTAAATTCCAAGTTTAGAGATTGTGACCAGTGAAATGAACTTCTCCAACATATAGCAGACACTTGTCATTGTGAGCTGTCTTTACAGTTTCCTGAACACGTTCCTTTCTGTTCTTAGTTTCTTATTTTCAAGTGCATATGCTTAATTGTAACTATATTTTCCAGCAAGATACTAAGAAACACAGAAGATATTTTGTTCATTCTGTGTGTCTAGTTAGCTGCAATTCTGAAATAGCAGGGATGCATGCAACCTTGCCAGAAGACCAACTGTTAATGACCCAGAAATGGAGGCATACAAATACTGAATCGGCAAGAAAATTTTAATTCCAGCTTTACAACTAATTAGCTGGATAATCCTGGACAAATCATGGATGCACTCTAGATACCAATGACCTGAATCTTTAAAAAAAGCATTGATCTACATAGATAGCATCCATGTTGAGTTATATATATTAAATTTTATTTATTCTCCTATCTTGAGCCTAGATCATGCAGATTTTGTAATTTATTTACTTGAATTGTATATGAATATTATATGAATTTGATGACTAGATTGGCAAATGAGAGCTAAACTAAAATTATAAAATGTTAAATTGCATTTCATAGAAAGAGGTCATTAATCATTCAAAATAATTACTTTACTTTTCCAAAATTATATGATAAACCTGACCAGGGCAGAATAATTGTTGTTGTTTTGAAATAATATTTTTTATGGAATAATTAACAATAATTTAGTCAGAAATATATTCTAGAAAAGATAGTGAGGGTAAAAGAAAGATTATCAAAAAAATAAAAATTGGATGCTTAATAAAAATATAAAAGATGCTATATGCCATTCTCTCCACAAATACCAGGAAGTTGTGACTAGATTGTAGAAGTCATTGTGGTAACCCAGAGGAATGGAAATCATCAAGTCGAAGGTATACCTGTTCCCCAATGTTCATCGCAGCACTCTTTACAATAGCCAAGAGTTGGAACCAGCCCAAATGCCCATCATCAGATGAGTGGATATGGAAAATGTGGTACATCTATACAATGGAATACTACTCAGCTATAAAAACGAATGAAATACTGCCATTTGCAACAACATGGATAGACCTTGAGAGAATTAAATTAAGTGAAACAAGTCAGGCACAGAAAGAGAAATACCACATGTTCTCACTTATTGGTGGGAGCTAAAAATTAATATATAAATTCACACACACACACACACACACACAAAAAAAAACTGGGGAGGGGGAAGAAGATATAACAACCACGATTACTTGAAGTTGATACGACAAGCAAACAGAGGGGACATTGTTGGGGGGGAGGGGGGGAAGGAGAAGGGAGGGAGGTTTTGGTGATGGGGAGCAATAATCAGCCACAATGTATATCGACAAAATAAAATTAAAAAAAAAAAAAAAGAAAGAAAGAAATTAACACTATTTTCTCCCCACACCATGGCCATATTTCTTGGGAAAAAGGTTCTATTCAAAAATTGACTAAAATTTGTTTGCATGTAAGTGAAAATTTGCCTTCCTTCAAGTGTGAACATCATCCAAACCATCATTAGGACTGATTTTTACATCCAGATTCATCTTCAAAGTTCTTCCTTGTCCCCCTTTTCATTCTTCCTCTTCCTTCCCCCAAGTTCAATATTGTCACCTTTCGTTGCACTATGGCTTCTTAAATTCTTTTCTCTGTTTCTACTGCTAGTAATCAAATTGTGGTCCTTGAGCATCCCTCACCAGTACCAGGGAAGGAAAGCCTGAAGACAGTAGAGAATAGATTGTAAGCATCCATTTGCCAGTCTCTCTGATTCCAGTTTTGGTCTCCAACTCTTGGTATACTCTCAACATTGGCTCCAGAGACTCTAAAATGAAGATAAAATTATATTATGCCTGGGCTCAATGTCTTCTATTGAACGACTACCCTCAATAAAACAAAATCTAAGTTATTCAAATTAAAATTTACTGCCCTCTTCAATATTAATTTATCTTACCCATGCAACCAATTTTTTGCCATTTCTTACAATTCATTCTCAGAACTGGCCACTTAAGTGTCCATGAAATTTTACGGTGAGCTTCTTTATCTTGATCTTTTCACAATCTTCTCCTTAGCACATCTCTTTCCTGCTTATCTCATTGTTTTACTGGCAAATGTCTACTCTTGCTCCTTGATCAAATGCATATGTTTATCAATTATCCTTTTCTCTACCATCATAGAGAAATCCATTCTTTCCTCTATTCTAGAAATTATCAAGGTTTTTGTGTCTGACTATGTTACAGAAATTAGTAAACATGTTCTAGGAAAACATGTACGCTAGAAAAGATTACGACTTGCAAGGAACACCTCATTGAGGGCAAGGTTGTTCCAGCACAAGTTTGCATCCAGTAAAGCAAAGATGATTTTTTTTTTTAATTTGCACAAATGCGATATATGTTCAGCAAGCTTTTCTCATCCACGTGAGAGGGCACCTACTCCAAACTCACACAGTTTCTATGTGAACTAGGCCAGCCTTATGCAAGGTTGCCTTCTTCACTTGAATGTGACTACCTTGAGTGCAGGAATCATCCCCTTTCTTGTGTGTTTACTATCCCAAGCCTAAAAAGTTCACTTTATACTGTTGGTGAATTAAACTTTGGGGAGGGGTGAACAAAATAATATATTGAACTACTCGAGAATTCAGCTTAAAAGTGACAAACTTTAAAATTTGCTGTATCCATTCTCCATGTTCTACTGTTTTTTTCAAGAGTGAGTGGGTTCATATAATTAGCATGGATGTGTGACAATAGGAATTATTGTTTCTTTATCTAGTATATGGCATTTGAGGTGGTGCCCGTGATGCTAAAATATTAAGACCCCCAAAGCATGTGGAACCTTACAGACCAAATGGTAGTGCCATTGAGGAGGAACTCAGAGGAGACACCCAATAATAAACAACTACCAGATGGGTACAGATTTCTCATTTCCAGATTTTTTTCTCACATTTCCTTTTTTATTCATGGCAGAAATTTCTTTAATTAATTAATTTTATTTATTGAATCAAAATTGATTATACATACTTTGGGGGTTCAACATTGAGATATGTTGATCAAATCAATATTACCAGCATATTTATGGATATAAATCATAATTATTCTTTATGCCCCTTGTCCAATCTCTCCCCATCACTTTTCCTTTAAAATGCATGGAGTTGCTGATTGTGGAATGACAGTTTTATGGTAATAGGGAAATGAGGGTGGCTAAAGTGGGAGAAGGCCCAACAATGTGGAGGGAACTCATATTATGCTTGATTTTGTGAACATTTAGTGCTTTAGGTTTCATGGAATCTTCTTTCAAATTCCAGTGATCATCATGAGGTTAATAATTGTTTCTAAATGTTCATTGGCTAAATGAGATTTTATCATCTCATTTTACGCAGAGAACTCAGTGGTGTGGATATGTGGGAGGAAATGTAGCTATGAAAAAAATGAAAAGAAACAGTAGTAATAAATTGAATCAGAATTAAAGAGCAAATAGATTGTGAATTGTCAATAATATTATAAAAAAAAGAAACCACAAACAAATAATATTCCATCTCTTCAGACTTAAAAATAACTTTTGTCTGCCATCAAAAATGGTGAAGCAGGAAACTTCAAAACTTTATTCTTCCACAAAAGTAACAGTGAAGCTATCACAAACTCTCAAAATCAACTTTTTAAGATTTCTGGAATCTAATAAAAAACTTGCAGCAATCAGGGAAACTCAATGAAAAATAAAGAAACTGCTGAATATTGGTAGGAGAATGCTGTAGTGTTTTAACTTAACTGTTTACCATAACCTACACCCCAGCTTGGCAGCAACCATGAATGCAACAGCCTACCATCCAGGTAGAAGTTTCTGGTTCCAGAGAGAACAATATAGACCTTATTCTCAAAGAAAAGACGGGAAGAGTTGTGTTTTTTTGATGTGTCTGGTGGATCCCTGAAGGATCAGCTCCAATGCTTGTGCTTGTTTCATCTACATAAAGCATTGCCAGGGCTGAAATGGCTTCCTGAGCAGCATTTGTTGAAAGCAAATACTGAATGCAAATGTATTAGCTGAAGCCGCCTGGGGTAAAAAGCAAAAATTGGATTTTACATATTTAATATTCTACATTATTTTTCATGTGTAAATGATCCTATACCTCAAAAATGTATATGAGGGTAAATGATCCCAAACTTCAAAAGTATATGAGTGTACTTCAAAAAATTCATGGAAAAACAGAATTAAAAGAAAATGCAAGTATTTCCATGAACTTTTTGAAGTACCCTCATATATGCTAGGTAAGTCTGGCTAATATAGTGATTGAAAATGTGTGAGACCATAAGCAGATGACCTGTTCAAGTCTTGCCTAGACTCCTGATTCATGGAAACTGTGACATAATAAATGTGCATCATTTTAAGCTGTTAAATTTGTGTTAATTTGTTACACAACTATAGACAACTTACACAGATAAGAAGACCAAGGCAAGATTGGGCATGCCTTCACTATGCTCTATGAAGTCATTTAGAATTTACTCACAATTCCTGTAACTCTTGCTTATTGCCTTCCTCATTAGTCTGCATGCAACTTGAGGACTAAAATTGTTATCTATAATTCCAGAGCCTCACATAGCACCTGACACATAACAGTCATTCAGAAAATGTTTGTTGTTAGATGTTAACCTCTATAGTGAGATAAATTAGGAATTTTAATGAGGACATCATGACAGTGAAGAGATAAAAAGGTGTTAGAAAAATGCTATTTACAAAGAGAACAAGATTTGAATCCTAAAAGAAGGGATAAATCACAGTTCTCTATCTTTAAATTTGGGGTCAGTCAGGCTGGGGGTAAAAAAAAAAAAACAACCTAGCAGCATTAATGTGTTTGCTGTGACTCCAAACAATGAGAATAATCATGTAATCACAACTGAAAATTGGTTTTATGGCTGTATAGTCAAGTTTCTAATATTCCTTTGGAATGAGAGTAGTGGAGGCAAATTAATGTATAGATTTTCACAGTAAACTATGAAGCAAGTGCAAGTGGATGAGACTACAAAATAATTTTTGAGAGAGAGATGTGTGTGTGTGTGTGTGTGTGTGTGTGTGTGTGTGTGTGAGTGAGAGAGAGAGAGAGAGAGAGAGAGAGGATCACTTCACAAGTACAGACCTACAGCTCATCTTAACCTAATTGGGTTCAATGTTATTTAGGTTCATACAATGATAAGGACAAGCAGGGATGGCGTATTTGAGGACACAGTCTATGTCCACTGCTAAGTGACTGATTCACTATCATCTTTCTGAAAGAGTGTCCTATGCAATGAATAGCCTTAAGCTATTAAATTGCCTTTTTCAGACTAAAAGGCATTTTTGTTTCCAATACATAGAAACTGAATGTTAGCTATACAGTGAAATTCTTAGTATTAAAAGCTGTGGATGTCGACTTCACACTAAGAGAGCATTTAGTTCTTAGATGCTAGGCCAAGTAGAAAGAAAGATGGTTAAAATTATTCCCTTAATTGAATTGCATCTTAGACATAAAGATGTTGATAAGTTTCTAGCAGGAAAAAATATTTGAAAAATTGAAAAAGTATGGAGGGTTATTTGATACATTAATTGAAAACTCCTAGTGATGTTTGTGAGTAGACTGATTTTGTAAAGGATGTTAAAAAATGTTCAAGGACATGGCATCTCAGGTGTGAAGCTTAATTCTAGGTACCAACTTGGTTAGATGAAGGAATGCTGAGAAACCTGGTAAAGCTATCTTTTTAGGTGTGTCCATGAGGGTGTTTCCAGCAGAGACTAGTATGAGAGTCTGAGTGGACTGGGTGGGAAAGACCCACACTCAATGTGGGTGGGAACCATCCAATCCACTGGAAGTCCAGAGAGAACAAAAGACAGAGGAAAAAGGTGCGCTCTCTTTTGACTGGATGGAGCTGGGATACACTCTTTTCTCCTGTCTGTGGACATCGGAGCTCCAGACTCTTGAGGGTTCGAGGACTTACACCAAGGACACCATCAGCTTCCCTGGTTCTGAGGTCTTTGGACTTGGACTGAGCCACGCTACCAGTATCCAGTTTATAGACGGCCTATCTTGTGACTTTTCTTCAGTAGCGTGAGCTACTGGACTCTTCAGCTTTTGGGTTCCAGAACTTACACCAAGGACATCATCAATTTTCCTGGTTTTGAGGCCTTTGGACTTGGACTGAGCTACGCTACCGGCATCCAGTTTATAGACGGCCTATCGTGGGACCTTTCTTCATAGTCACGTGAGCTAATTCCCCTAATAAATCCCTCTCATAAAATTATAACGTATCCTATTGATTGTGTCTCTCTGGAGAACCCAGACTAATACATCAGGTAAAAAAGTACCAGGTGCTATTTCTGTGAAGTATACAGGACATCTGAAAATTTGAAGTTCCAGAGAAAAATAAGTCTTCTAAATCCAGGTGTAAAGCAATCTTGGTTTGTGAAGTTAACACACACATAAGGTGTATATTCTGTTAATGTTTTTTTTTTTTTTCTCTCTCTCTCAGTAAATGGGATTCATGGCATTTGGGTGGATGCATAAAGATAACCCCATTCATCTTGTTCACTTTCAGACAAGAAATAATTTCATCTCATGGAGAATCTAGGCCTGCTTGGAAACTCTTTAACTACTGAAATGCCCTTATTCGACTTACTAGTAATTTCCGACATTTAAATCACCACCCTTCCAAAAAATAATACAATCTTTTGTGTACTTAACATCAAGATGGTTTCACTTTTTGTTGCAGTCTCTACACGGTAGTATTTCTGTAACTGAGAATTCCTTTTATTACTCCTTCATCTTGCCTTAACTTTTATAAGTCAAATAATTTCATACAATTATTCTTATTTATTCCAATCCAAACCCTTCCATTTATTGTTGTACATGTGGGGACACTTGTTCAATAAAAAGGAAAACATTGAAACTTTAGAATTACAAACAACTTCCTACTTTGCAAGACTCCCTGCCCGTGTTGATGATTGCTGATGACACATTTGTACTTCATGGTTCTCAGGAGAAGGAATAATTTTGAAGTATTGGATTTCCTATTCACTGCTACAGAATGGTGTATTATTCAAAGTGATTTACATAAATAAAGGGGGTAATTTAGGATTATAAAATCTTACAGATTTTTTTTATGGTATTAAGCTTCTGATAATAATTAATAATTATTAATTATTTATTACAGAAAATCGCACAGTATTTGTTCTATTCACAATCTGTTGTTATTTATATATATGTATAAACATATATAAACATATATAATTTTCTAATAAAATGAAAAATTCTCTGTAATTATTCTTTGTATCTGAAGGATAGCTGTTTAGAGAAGAAAACTAATTCTTATATTATCTCCCCTCCCTCTTTATTGGAACATTTGTTATTCCCTATGAGACATAGGTAGTAAATTTTGACAAAGATCTTTTCAATGGTCTGAATTTTGCAGCACGGTTCAGATTTTTGGTAACAGCCATTTTTATACAAAATTGTTATTGGAAATGACTTAATTATGAAAATTTGAAATCTTTTTTCTCTAAAATGATTGGTTTCAATTTATTAATTTTGGTCAAATATCTGAATTTGGATTGTTAGCAGTGCTTTTTTATTTGCTCTTTCATTTTATATTTAATGTACTAAAATTGCCTGTGTTTACCTTTAGATGAATTTTTGTTGAACTACAAAGAAAGCTAATGAAGCAGTAGTTTTCTTCCATTACTAAGAGGATTGAATATTGTGTTTCATTTTGTAGATATGTGCACAAGCTTGAATCATCCTAAACAGTACCTAAACAATTGCTTGATTTTTGTGAACATTCTTTGAGAAATTTAATTTGACATAGCTGTGCAAGTGTATATACTTATATCATGCAATCTATAAGCATTTTATGAGTCTCCTCTGTTACTTTAATTATTTGCAATAATACTTTGCTCATAAATTATAAAAGTCTGAATCAAAACAGACTTTACAGAATATTGCTACGGTGCAGACATTGAAATATGACTCCACAGAAATCAACTACATTTTTATGTATATATGTAGAGAGAGAGACTTATGTAACTCAACTGTAAATAATAAAGAAGCCATTCTGTTGAGAGGTCCCAATGTCATAAAATATATGAATGAATGTTGAGTACTTTATTAACATTACCATAACTCTATGAATAAATTTAAGGAGCAGAGTTGTATACATATAGACTTTTTATATTATTTGATAATTCAGAGCAAAAATAAACAATCAGTTATTTCAATTTTATTTTTAAATAAGTTAAATACGGAGATCTCTATAGTAATAGTATATTTCATTTTATTTGAGCCTCCAAGTTATAATTCTATTTGGGTTTTCACATCCAGTTCACAATAACAATCATCTAAAATATTTCATATACTTACAGTTGTTTTAATCCTCTGTTTTTTACTTTGGTAGAATACAGTTATATAATAATTTGTTATTTTAAGAAATATAGAGCTCATTGCAAGCCATCGTATATTGTGATTCATTCCTTTTTAAAAATAATTTCCACAGAGATGTTAACTCAAATGTGTTTATTTTATTGTGTAGCCAAAAATTTAAATTAAAAAAATGGTTCCACTTAAGCCATATGCATTCAGTAGAAATCATACTTTCAGTATCCATACAACCATTCTATTTTTTACTTCCAGTACTCAGTAAATTACATGAGATATTCAAAATTTTATTATAACATAGGCTTTGGGTTAGACGATTTTGCCCAGCTAAGTGTTCTGAGCACTTTCAAGGTAGGCTAGAATGAACTATTATGTTTGGTAGGTTGGGCATATTAAATGAGTTTTCAGCTTAAGATATTTTCAATTTACTATTGATTTATCTGGACATAACCCCATCATAAGTGGAGGAGAATCTGTATTCTAGGTAGAAATGTACAGATGTCTAAGATTTGATGAATGGAGAAATAGGCAGTTAACTTAGTACACAACTATTAAGCTTCTGCCAGTCAGTTCCAATGCCCAAACTATTTATCAGCCCAATTTACCAACCATATAACCTGATGATGAGAGTTTTTCAAATGTCAAAATTAAATTAATGCCTCCACTGGTAATTATTACTGATGCTTGGCACTGTCTCACATTAATATACTCTGTAAAATAGAAGTGTTTTTGTTTATTAATGTTTCATTCCCTTTTTCTTATGTCTTCTTTGGCAGTGGAAGACCATCTAGATTAGTTCCTATACCAATAATCTGTCCCATTGTAGAATACTGCCAGCAAGAATATAAGTTACTCTATATTGTCATTTCACATCATACTTTTAAAAATAGACTTTATTTTTTAGGGCAGACTTGGTTCATAGCAAAATTGAGTAGAAAGTACAGAGTTCCCATAAACCACCTCACCCCCCCCCCCACAGACATAGTCTCCCCCCCCCACACACCACACTGGTACATTTGTTATAACTGATAAACCTACATTGACATCATTATCACTCAGAGTCCATAGTTTACATTAGGGATCACTCTCGGTGTTATACATTCTATGGGTTATTACACATATGACACATATTCTCTGTTATAGTATCGTACAGAGTAATTTCACTGTCCTAAAAGTCCTCTGTGCTCTATTCCTTCCTCTTTTCCTCTAATCCCTGGCAACCACTGATCATTGTCTCCGTACCTCCCTTTTCCAGAATGTCATATAGTTGAAACTATACAGTATGTAGGCTTTTCAGATTAGTTTCTTGCACTTAGTAATATGCACTTAAGTTTCCTCTATGTCTTTTTATAGCTTGATAGCATATTTCTTTTTAGCACTAAATAGTATTTCATTGTCTGGATGTATCATAGTTATTTACACATTCACCTACTGGAGGATAACTTGGTTTTTTCCAAGGTTTTGTCAATTATGGTAAAGCTGCTATAAACATTTGTGTGCAGGTTTTTGTGTCAACATAAGTTTGCAATTAACTTGTGTAAATTTCAAAGAGCATGATTTCTGGATTATATCTTAATAGTATGTTTAGTTTTGTAAGAAACTGCTAAACTTTCTTGCAGAGTAAATGTATCATTTTGCATTCTCACCATCAATGGATGAGAGTTCTTGTTGCTCTGCATTCTTGACAGCACCTGGTATTTTGGATTTTAACTATTCTAATCGGTGTGTAGTTTAATCTCACTGTTATTTTAATTAGCATTTCTTTAATGAAATTTGAGGGTGCTTCAAAAAGTTCATGGAAAAATAGAATTGAAAGATAATACTAATTTTTCCATGAACTTTTTGAAGTACACTTGCATGCTGTGGAGCATCCTTTCATATGCTTATTTGACACCTGTATATATTTTTTGGTGAGACGTATGTTCAGATCTTCTGCCTAGTTTTTAGTCAAGTTGTTTGTTTTTTTATTGCTGAGCTTTGAAAGTTCTTAGTATATTTTTAATAAGTTCTTTACCAGATATGTCTTTTGCAAATATTTTCTTCCAATCTGTGGTTTGTCTTCTCATTCTCTTCACACTGTATTTTACAGAGCAGTTTTTAATTTTAATGAAGTTTAGCTTATTGATTATTTCTTCTATGGATTGCACCTTTGGTATTCTACCTAAATGTTAATCACCAAACCAAAGGTCCTCTAAAGTTTTGCTTATATTTTCTTCTAAGAGTTTCATAGTTTTTTACATTTATCTATTTAGTGTTAAATTTTGTAAACAAAGGTCTGTATCTACATTCATTTTTTGCATGTGGATGTCCAGTTATTTAAACACCATTTGTCTTTAAAAGACTAAATTTGCTCCATTATTTGTGTGGCTATTTTTCTGTGTTGTCTATTTTGTTCAATCGATCTATTTGTATATTCTTTCAACAATACCACATTGTCTTGGTTACCATAGTTTTATAGTAAGTCTTGAAGTTGGGTAGTGTCAGTCCTTCAACTTCATTCTTCTACTTCAGTATTGTTTTGGGTAGTCTAGGCCTTTTGCCTCTCCAAATAAATGTTAGAATCAATTTTTTGACATGTAAAAAATAATTGGCTACAATTTTGATTGTGATTGCATTGAATCCATAGATTAAGTTGGGAAGGACTGACATCTTGACAATACTGAGTCTTGCTATCCATAAACATGGAATATCTTTCCATTTACTTAGTTATGTTTGATTTGTTTCATGAGAGTTTTGTACTTTACCTCATACAGTTCCTGTACATATATTTTTAGATTTCATTTTTCAGGTGCTAATGTCAATGGTAATATATTTTTGATTTCAAATTTCACTTGTTCATGGAGGGCTCACTTTTTTTTAAGGAAAATAATCCAAAATTTTTTTTTAAATCACCGTATAATTTATGGATGCATAAAGATGCATGCATAAAGAAGGATAGAAAAATAAAATTAATAAACACTTATGGAAATTTTACTACATAGCATATGCTAAAGACTGAAGGGGAGTTAAATGTGAATAGATGCCCTTAAAGATTTGTTTGTTAAATTCTGTTTTTGTCACTCAGAATATTTCACCCATAAGTAACAGAATATATAATTAAAAGTTATCTCTTTTTAATTTTTTTGTTTTACAAGTTTTCAAACTTACACAAAGTAAAGAGAATAGAATAATGAATCCCATATGTTGCCATCATCGTGAGAAGAGGGTTCCATAACAGTTGAAATACTTACACTTTTTCTTACCTTTTTATTCTGCAAAAATACATACTCTGAATAAAAAACATAAGGACACTGGAACAAAAATGCATGATTAATATTCAGACATAGATGTCCATTTTAATTTCAAAGATTAAATTATATATAATCACTTGTGAAAAAAATTTTTTAGTATTCAATTTGAAGGCATAATGTCCTTTTTACATTTTAAAATGTTTTTATCTGTATTATTCTATGCTATGTGAAATAAGCCAGACACAAAAAAGAAAAATATTGCATGATCTCATTTATATATGGAATCTAAATATGTCAAAATCAGGACATCAGCAACATGGAAAAATAGGAGGCTCCTGACTATTCCTCCTCTTGTGGACACACTGAGTAAACACCTACACGTAGATCATTTCTTTCCAAGAGAAAGCCAGAATCTAACTGAAAGACTCCTACACACTGGACAACAGAGAAAATGTCCCCATCAAAACTGATAGGAACAAAAGAGATGCCCTCAGGCGCAAACCCCACCCTGAGCACAGCATCTTACAATTGGAATCAAATACACAACACCAAACTTATTCCTGAGCATTAAGGGTTTGTACTATGCGTATAGTTCTCCAGCTTTCATGGTTCATGCTAAAACGCTTGACTCTTAAATCACTTTGCTTGAGGAGTGGAAGGGACTCAGTATTTGGAGGATTTCCCTGAAGCACAGAGAACAAAGGGGAGATTTTGAACCACAAGAACACTCCGAGCAGCTGTAGCTCCACAAATTTGCCTAGCTTTGCACTTCTCCCTGGAAAGAGTTTGACTGCACACTTTTCCAGAAGCTCCCTGTGGTTCTGGCTTCGAAAAGCCTTTATTTGAAAACCTATGCAGCAATTAAAAATTAAAACTCTTTGACATAGTGGCCAACTGCACAAAACCAAACCAACCAAACAGACAGACAAAAAATGCTCTTTGAGTCTAAAGGAGGGAGTGGTGGGTGGGGTAGGGACAGGGGTATTGGGAGGATTGCAGGGAGAAATGGCTCTCCTGGTACCATCTTCTCTGGCTTGCTCCTGTGATAAATCCAGCCCCATGATCTCTATGTGGAAGAATGTTAGAAGAGCACTCCTTGCCTGAACAGAAAATACTGCATTCCCTATTATTTCTTTCCCAGCTTGCTTCAGGAGTAAATCCCTGCAATCTGTCCTGGAAGGAGGCTGGGAGACCTCTGCGTGTCTGAACAGGGGAGTAGGCACTCCCTGTACCTTCTTCCCTGGCTTGCTCTAGCAATAAATCCAGACCGAAAGTCTCCTCCTGAAAGGAAAGTGTGGGACCTCCTTAAGCCTGAAAGGGAGGGTGTGACTCCTCACACCTCCTTTCCCAGCTTGCTCCAGAAATATATCCCAGCCTGCAGAAACCTCCTGGAAGGAGTTTGTGAGACTTCAGCAGAGTAAAAAAGTGGACACCTCCTGCATCTTCTTTTCTGGCTTACTCCAGTGATAACTACAGGCCTACAAATTCTCCATGGAAGGAGGTTCTGTGACCTTGGTGTGCCTAAACAGGAGAATGGCCCATGCCTTTCTTTCTGGCTTGCTCTGGTGAGAAATTCTTGTCTATAGACTTTGCCTAGAAGCAGTTTCTGCATTCACTGAGCACCCTAACTTTTATAGCACCCACTTAAGGGACTGGCTCCAAAATTACCTAACTCTGGGAGTTGACTGGACTCTAAATTCCTGAGTATCCTAGATAACAGTGAGCAAAAAGATGACTTCTAAACTTGTGTATATTTGGTGGATTTTCTACCAGGTTCAGAGCAAGCAGTCTGAATGAGAGTTCAGGCATCTATCATGGATCTTATCCTTGGTGTAGAGTTGAACAAGTGAGAACTAAACCCTGGTTTTCAGCTTCTCTGTAAGGAAAGAAGGAACTGAAACACATCCTGAGGGACTGGCTTCTGTCTCACCTGTCTCAAAGCAATAGCATGACTTGGCACACCTTAATATTTTCAGGGCTATGGAGGACAAAAACAGCAAACTGGAAAAGCCTAAAAAGTTGAGAGGCACCTAAAATCTCAGAAAAGGCTGATTAGGGAGGAACATCGCCTACACAAGGCCAATCTAACAAAACTGGGAGCAGTGATTGTCTTATCTAATGTGCAGAAATCAACACAGAGAGTAAAGGAAAATGAACAAACAGGCAAATATGTTCCAAATAAAAGAAGACAATTCTCCAAAAGATGACTCTAATGAAATACAGATATGTGAATATCCTGACAAGAAATTTAAAAGAATGGTCATAAAGATGCACAACATGGTAAGTAGAACAATGTATGAAAAAACTGTGAATTCCAACAAAGATATATAGAATATTAAAAAAACACCAAACAGAAATCATACAACAAAAGAATATGATAACTGAACTACAAAATTCAGTAGAAGTGTTCATCAGCTGACTAGATCAAGTGAGAGAAAGTATTAGCAAACTTGAAGAAAAGTCACTGGGAATCATCCAATCATAGGAAAAAAAAGAAAAGAGTGAAGAGAGCTTAAGGAACTTATGGGATACCATCAAATGGAATAATTTTTGCATTATTCAAATGTAAGAAGGAGAAGAGAGAGAAAGGGACAGAAAGACATATTCAAAGAATAATGGCAGGAAACTTTCCAAGTCTGTATAAAGAAAGAGAAATTCCGATCCAGGAAGTTTGATGGACACCAAATAATGTAAATTCCCTCAGCTTTTGTTTGTGTGAGAAAATGTTTATCTTCCCTCCATTTCTGAAAGACAGAATTTCTGGGTATACTATTCTTGGTTGGCAGTTGTTTTTTGTTTTTTGTTTTTTTTTCCAGCTTTTTAAAATTTATCTTTGTATTCCCTCTGGAAAAAAAACCTGTTAGAACTGATAAACAAATTCCATAAAGTTTCAGAATACAAAATCAACAAAACAAAAATCAGTAGCATTTCTGTACAGTAAAAATGAACTGTCTGAAAAGAAATCAAGAAAACAATCTCATTTACAATAGTATCAAAAAATAATTAGGAATGTATTTAATGATGGATGTAAAAGATCTGTATACCAAAACTATAAAACATTGATGAAAGAAATTGAAGATGACACAAATAAATGTAAAGATATTTCATGTTCATGGATTGGAAGAATTAATATTGTTAAAATTTTCATAATACCCAAAACAATCTAAAGATTCAATGAAATCCCAATCAAAATATCCATGTCATTTTTGTAAAATAATCAAAAATATCCTAAAATTTGTATGGAACCACAAAAGACTCCAAATAGCCAAAGCAATCTTGAGTAAAATGAACAAAGCTGGATACACAACACTCCCTGATTTAAAAATATATTATAAAGCTATTGAAATAAAAACAGCATAGTACTGGCATAAGAACAGACACATTGACACATGGAATAGAATAGAATGCCCTGAAATATACCCACACATTTATGGTCAATTAATTTTCAACAGATGTGCCTAAAACACATGATAGGTAAAGGTTAAACTGTTTAATAAATATCTTGGGAAACTGGATATTCACATGCAGAAGAGTAAAATTGTACCCTTATCTCACACTGTGTTAAAAAAAAACAAAAAAAAAAACTAAAACTGGATTAAAAAATTGAATGTATGATCTGAAACTGTAAGACCACTAGAAAAAAACATAGGAAAAAATCTCTACAACATTGATGTGGGAAATGGTTTCTTGGATAGGACCCCCAAAGCATAGGCAACAGTAGAAAAAATAGATAAGAGATTATATCAAACTAAAAGGCTCTGCACCAGCAAGAAAACAGTTAACAGAGTGAAGCAATGACTCAAGGATTGGGAGAAAATATTTGCAAAGCATACATCTGATAAGGAGCTAATATCCCAAATATATAAGGAACTCAAAAAATTCAATAGCAAAATATCAAATAACCCAATTAAAAAATAGTCAAATGACCTGAACAGACACTTTTCAAAAGAAGAAATACAAATGGCCAATAGATATGTTAAAAATGCTCAACATCACTAATCATTGGGGAATTGCAAATTAAAATCACAATAAGACATTACCTAACACCTGTCAAAAGGGCTGCTATCAAAAGACAAAAGATAATACATGTTGGTGAGAATGTGGAGAAAAGTTAACCCTGGTACACTGCAGGGAATGTAAATTAGTACAGCTGTTTTGAAGAACTGCATGTACGTTCCTCAAAAAACTAAAAACAGAATTATCATATGACCCAGCAATCCCACTTCTGGGTATATATCCAAAGGAATTAGAATCAGCATGTCAGAAAGATATCTGAATTCACATGCTTATTTCAGCATTATTCACAATATTCAAGATATGGAAGCAAGATAAGTGTCCATTAACAGATGAATGGATAAAGAAAATGTGATATACACACACACACACACACACACACACATATATATACACATACACACACACACACACACACACACACACAATGGAGTATCATACAGCCTTATAAATGAAGAAAAAATTTTCATTTGTGACAACATGGATGAATCTGGAGGACACTATGCTAAGTGAAATAAGGCAAACACAGAAAGACAGATAATACATGATCTCACTTATATGTGGTATCTAAAAAAGATGAACACATATAAGCAGAGATTAGAATCATGGTTACTAGAGGCTGGGTTGGGAACATAGGCAAAGGGGAGCTATTGATCAAGGCATACAAAATTTCAATTAGACAGGAGGAATAAATTTTAGTGATCTATTGCATAGCATGGGGCCATAGTTAATAATAATGTATTATACATTTCAAAATTGCTAAGAGTAGATTTTTAAATGTTCTTACCAGAAAAAAATTAGTAGATGAGGTTATGAATATGTTAATTCGCTTTATTTAATCTTTCTTCAATGTGGGTACATGTATCAAAATGACATGTTGTACCCCATAAATGTAGAGTATGCATAAAGCCAATATACTTGACAGGGCCTGGTTTTCCAAAGCCTTGCAGTTTCAAATATTGACCTTGCATAGGACAGAAAATTTTCTCCAGGCTATATAGTCTCTGTTGTAAGATAAAAAATTGCAACACAGCAAGGTGGCTGGCTCAAAGACAGACTGGTTTCTGATTGATATGTAAAGATACTGGGAAATTGCTGTAAGAAGAGAATGTTTGCTAAAATCATGCTTTTGTTAGTGGATTGACTTAATTGCATGTTACCAGCTTCTATTGTTAAACTTGTTAAATGGTACTTAGCAAAAACCCCACCTGTGTTCTCTTCCTGTAACTTCCTGGTCTGACGAATAAACGCAGTAAGAGAACTCCAATTGGTGGTTAATTTCCCAAATGGAAGGAATACCTCTATCTTGAGGGTTTGGGGGAGATTAACCCCTTTCTTGTGCTTCTCACTGCTCAGAAGAGATGGGCTTTGAATAATCTTTGGCCGCTGCATCACCCAGGGAAAAATGGGTGACAAATCTGTGGGAGGCAAAGCAACACATAAGTATATACAATTATTAATTAAAATTTAAAAAATTAAAAAAAAAATAAAAATATTGAATTTATAGAAACAGAGAGTAGATTTGTGCTTATCAGAAGTGGAGGGTGGGGCCGAGCCCGTGGCGCAGTTGGTAGAGTGCTGCGCTGGCAGCGTGGCGACGCTCCCGCCGCGGGTTCGGATCCTATATATGACTGACCGGTGCACTCACTGGCTGAGTGCCGGTCACGAAAAAAAAAACGACAAAAAAAAAAAAAAAAAAAAAAAAAAAAAAAAGAAGTGGAGGGTGGGAGAAATGAGGTGATGTTGGTCAAAAGGTACAAAGTTTCAGTTACATGGGATGCAAAAGTTCTAGAGAACTAATACAAGAAATAGCATGCGGACTACAGTTTCTAAACTTGAAATTTGCTAATAGTAGATTGTAAGTATTCTCATACCCCCCCAAAATGGTAACTATGTGAAGAGATGGATATGTTGATTGGTTTGATGTAGTAATCAGTTCACTATGTATATGTATGTAAACATGATGCTGTTCATCTTAAAAAAAAAATATATATATATATATACATATACACACAATTTTAATAAAAACATTTAAAAATAAGGAAATTCAGTATGTTATATAACACGAAATCTGGTGGTAGAAGATTATATTTATATTTATTTAGTTCCTCAACAAAGTTACAGGGGTGTTTTTGCTCAGCAATTCCCAGTCTGCTGGCTTCTTTTTAGGTATGTGCACTAGTAAACCCCCAAAAAGCTGCTGAAGTTCTCATGTAACACCTTCAGTCACCTCTTCCTAGGGGAAGACAAATGGCATCGCTTCTTGTGCTTCTTTTTCCAGGAAGTAAAACATTCTTAAAAGCCCAGAGCAGAGTCCTCTTCGCATCTCATTTTCCATTATCTTATCCCATGCCTTTGGACAAACCAGTCTCTGGTAGAGGAGTGATACAGTCACAAAAACTAAGCTTATTGGTAAAGAAGGAGAAATAGCTGTTAGAAAGGCAATCAAAAGAGCCCTCTCTAACATTACAGTCTATCAATGGGTTATAGTTGAGGTCAAGTGTGCAAGCTGTTGGTAACACGAAGTCACAATATGTTAAATACAACATGAATCTCAGGAGCATCTCACCTCTTCCAGTTACTGATGAGGAGACCAAGGCCTAGGGAATCGGATTGATTTAATTAAGGTGACGGTACTGTGTAGAGGACTTGCACATAATTTAGCAGATTTCTATTCCTTAATTCTTTCTGTTATGATTTCTTTTTCATTTGTTGTTTTAATTCTCTGTCTTTCACCAATCCAATAACAAAACACTATCTTCAGAAGAAAAAAATTGAAGGTCTAAACAATTATTTTCGGTTAGATTTATAGAAATAGAGGAATTGTTATGCTTTGAAAGGTACTTCACATACAGATATTTTACATTTAAGTTATTTTTAATTGTACATATTTGTGGGGTATACTGTGTTGTTTCAATATATGTATATGTTGTATAATGATTCACTTAGGGTAGATAGCATATCAGATTTTGTTTTTTAAAAAACTGATTGATTTTGGGCCAGCCCTGTGGCTCACTCGGGTGAGTGCAGTGCTGGTAGCACAGAGGCCGAGGGTTCAGATCCTATATAGGGATGGCTGGTGCACTCACTGCTGAGTGTGGTGTAGCAATACCGTGCCGAGGGTTGCAATCCCCTTACCATTCAATAAATAAATAAATAAATAAATAAATAAATAAATAAATAAATAAATAAATAAATAAATAAAACAAAAAAACCCTGATTTATTTTAGTAGTTTTGAAACCTAGGAGTGCCAAAAGTATATTTTATTTTATTTTTATTGAAATATATCCTAAGAAAAATTATAAATACTCTTTCATTTAAGCAGTTTTATCTGGTTTCTCACCCTGTCTTAATTAACAAACATATCTTCCTTTTAATTAAGATAAATGTTTTTTCATTTACCAAGTTATTGCATGGTCATACTTTTATATATTTTTTCAAAGACAAGTTTTTAAAATAATTTTTATATTGTAAATTATATTAATTCATATACACTGAAACAGGCTTCTAAAGACTTTTACTGACCTCACACTTGTACCCAGAGGGTTCTGCCACTAGTGCTCCCCTTTTCCTCAACAAACACAACTAACTTTTTACTGAAAGAAAGTTTCAGAAGTGTAGGAAGTGTTCTGCTTAAATGTGCAGGTAATAAAAGTCTGAATTATGGTAAACAGTGATTTATTACAGTTAGGTATAATTGCTAATTTTCTAATACTGTTCACACGTTTACATTTCCAAATATTTGTATAATTTGTCATTATCTTTAAAAGTACTTAATATTAACAGTAGCTAATTTTAAACACGAATTTTAATTATGATATAAAAATCAAATTAAAACATACTTAACTGGAAACATGCTTAATTTATTTAGCTCTTTACTAGAAATAATGTTCAGATCTAAAGAATTTAGATAAGATTATAGAATCAATTTTTTACAAATGTAAGCTAAGACTCTTTGAAAGATAAATTCAATATTAAATATTATGTATGGAAGGCTTTGTTATTGAATTCTACTTAAGAAAATCCGTAATTTGAAATTATTGAGGCTCTTTGGCACCGTTTACTCCTATGAGCCACTTGTGAAATGTCAGTGTCTAAGTCACAGAATGTCATTCTGGCCAACTCTTTCAAACTCTCTAAATAGATAAAAAAATCTCAAGAAAAAACTATTATATTTGAAAACATATTTCTGTCATTAATAGAAATATAAAATGTTGGAGTCAGCAAAAACATATGGATCGTGTTTTCTGATTTTTTTTTGAAGCAATTATATTTAACATTTTGTAAAGCAGTTTGATGATAGATGAGCACAAAATCTTTGTGTCATACACATAATAAGACCTAGAGGCTTCCCTAAGGTCTCAGGGCTGGTTATGGACTATCAACCAACCATCATTCAATTAACTCCAGTGTAATTTCCAAAGCTTACTGAATATAGAATTTAGCTATCGAGATAATGTTGCAGATTAACGTCTAAACTTAAAATTACCTGGTCTCCTAATGAACACCAGAAAAAAAAAACTGGTTAATTGAAAAGAAATAAGAAAGAACTACTAAGGAAGGACTTTTTCCCATTTTCAGTGGTATGCACAAGTGGGTGAGCAGCCTGAGATGCCTAAATTCTCAAAGAATACTAAAGCAAAAATGTCAGCAACAATACATTTTTTTATTTTGGTGCTTACCAGAGTTCTCATGCAACTATGCAAGTAGTTAATTTCATTTTTCTACTAATGCTAGACACATTGTTTATGTTTCATCTTCAGCATAAATTCAGTCAATGTTTACTGGACGAATGAATGAATGAATTAATCAAAGTACTAGAAGGTCACATGCCCTTATTCAAAATATGAAGCCTTATCTCTAATCAGGTTTTCTGCCTCTGTGGAAGCAACTTGAAGTGCTAAATCTACACATTTAACTTGAGAATTCCCATGTGAAACTATCACTATGAGTCTTATAATGAACATCTGATCCCCAGGCCCTAAAATCATCTTGGAGTTGGGGTTGCACACAAATGGATTGTGTATGGTGCTTCCTGCATTGGACTTCACACATCCCTGCTACCGCAGTTTTAAAAGAACGTGGGCTATCTCCATAGGTTTTCTATCTAAACTACAACTGGCTTCATCTCGGGCTAAGTCCCTGTTCTGGGCAGTTTAACTCGTGACTATAACATGACCAGCAATCAAAGCCACAGAATACCTGCTTTCTGGTGTGTCAAGGACTCTGAAACCATGAGAGGCAGTGTGAGCAGAAGACACCATACAGATTGATTTAGAAGACACACCCACACTCATCCTTATATCTGTAGCATTACTGAGGTAATTACTACCAGCATATTCCCCTTCTAATTGCCAAGTGGAAAAACAATTCATACTTGAAGCTGCACGCCCACATTCACTACTCATGGGACTCCTCAACTGTTTTAACTGTCTGACATCACTCCCCAATATTAAATATTCACATGGCCCCAAACTCAGGAAAGGAGGGACATCTTCCACAAGGAAAGAAATACTCATCTCCAGCAGCTATCAAGACAGCTCCCAGGCCTAGAACATCAGTGAGGGTGTGCTGGACTTCCAGGGTAGTCAGGACATGAAGCTCTCGCAGAATCTGTCTTTAACATCACTGTGTGACACAGGAGAGTTAGCTATACTCTGTCTGGGAGGAAGTAGTGGGATTTTAAGGTAGAGTGGGTGTCTTGCATGTCTCTGTTGTTTTCATCCAGTAGACCTGCCCACTGAGATGACTACCATTCAGCTGGTAATGGTAATTCAGAAATTTCCTAATCCCATTTATATAATTTTTCCTGGAACTTCCATGAGATTCCCTACCTTCTCTATTTCTGGTGCTTTTTCCACATGATGCGGAACTCTGATTTCAGAATCCTCATAGCCATCCCGCACTGAGGTATCTTGATCTGGTTTTGCAAATGGTTCTGTCATGGACTCTGGACAATGCTCTCCTCCTGGATCCTCACTAGCTGAGGTTTTCTCTCTGGCCCTATTCCTTGGCACCTGGTCATTCTGACCAAATCCTTGCTTCTCAAATGAAGGAGAGAAGTTGTGTTGACCTATGAGAAATTTAAACCATGCCCAGAAATATCCTGTTACTCACGACATCACTGTACAGATCTAGCTTTATATGAGTGAAGTTGTAATATGTTTTTCTGTTCAACCTAATTAAGCAGAGAAATGCAAAATAATTAACAGTGACACAATATTAAGTTTCACTACAAGTTAAAGGATTGATAAAATGTCTGTAAATGTGTAGGATATTAACATACATTAATTCATGAGAAGAACCTAGAAAAAAATTTGGAAATAAATTTTGACAGTATTCATAAAAAATGTACAATTTTCCTACCCACTTTAACTCAGTTTCCATTTTGCTGTGTTTTTCCTTTTAGAAACTGTACACATGTGCCTGCCCTATAATTCATTTCCAAAATGTTGACTTAAGTTATATAAATCATGTTAACAAATGTAAAATAATTTAGGTGCTGATTAGTAGGAGAATGGTTAAATTAATTTTGGTAAATACAATAAATGTGTGACCAATACCATTCATAAACTTAGATTCTGAGACAAATTAAATGTAATATTAAAGGGAACAACATATGAATAATCTCTCAAATGGTAAATCTTCCAGTTACCCATGTAGAACAGAAAAATAAAAATGTTACATAAGGGTCCTTCAAAGAGTTCATGGAAAAATTTGTATTATCTTTTAATTCTATTTTTCCATGAACTTTTTGAAGTACCCTTGTACACTGTTTTCTTCCCTCCAGGCCTCACCTCCGTTCTCCACTACATAGAATTCTGCTTCCTTCAAAAATAAAGTGAAGAATCTACCTCAGTATTCACTAGGGGTGGGAGAAGCTGCTGGACATGGCACTGGAACTTGCACTGGCCATGGCAGTGGAGCCAGCTTTGGCTGCAACATTGCTCAGGCTTTCTCTTCCTCACTTTTCAAATAATTTTTTGTACTGGGATGGGAAGTAATAAGAGTCAGACTCATTGATCTTGGCCCAAAATTCTAACATGTAAATTCTAGTTTCCTCTTGCTCTTTTCACCGTGGGCTCTTGGACCCCACAGGAATCAATAACGTGCAGTATCACCACTGGGCACCTGCTGGTAGTCCAGGTATTTTTCCTTCACCAAATCTCTGGTGATGAATTCCCTGAGCTCCCCAAAGATGACATTCTTTGTCCCAGAATATATGTCCATAATATTCAGCACTTTGCAGACTTCCTCCTCAGTGGCACAGTTGCCCTTCATGAAAATCACTCTAAGGATAATTATCAAGAGGCCAGTCTCAGGCGTTCCCTCATCACCATTCAGGCTTCCATCATAAGTGAGGCCCAGTTTGTTGACAAGACCATAGCTGTGGCTGGTGGGGTCCACTTCCTTCATATCAACACCAAGGCAGTTCTATGTGCTCACAGGCTCTCCTGAGGACCCCAGAGAAGTGTTCTTTCTTTATAATTTTTGATGATATTTTTCAGATTGTCTGCCTTTCTGATGAGCTTTTTTATTTGATACCTGAGCAGCAGGTATCATAAAATATAAACAAAAAATATATTTTGCGTATTTCACAATTTTATGTAAGCATAACTTACTCTTTGTGATTTGATTTTTTTCATTGATATTATGTTTGCAACAATCATCCATGCAGATTCCAGCAGTGTCGATTCATTTACTTTCTCTATAGTTAATATCCCATTATGCACTTGTAGCATACAGTATTCTGCATATGAATGATAGTTGATTAAGTTTTTTGATATTGCAAAGAGATCTGCTAGGAGCATTCTTATACATTTCTCCACATGCAAAAATGCTGTAATTACCCTAGGATACATACCCAGAAAAGGATCTAATATGTCACAGATATCTTGAATATTGAAATGAACATGCTCTTGGCAAATGGTTCTATGAGATGGTTGTTTCAGTTTACACACAACCAACAATATTCCTAACCAACACATGCTATTATTAGACTTTCTAGCCATTCAGGTTCCTTCTTTGCTGAATTCCTGCTCTTAGTCTGTTTTCTTTTCTTTTTCTTTCTTCCTCTTTATTTTTTGTGCAATGGGATTACTTGCTTTTCTTTACTTGAATTGATTTCTAGTTCTTTATCTTTCTGGATAAATATCCAGAAATGTTTTCCTTACTTGTAAAATGGAGATCAAAATATTTACCTAGTGTTGTCAGTAATAAATATGATTTTGTAGGAAAAAAAATTTAGTAATGGAACTGCAACTTACAGGACACAGTTTGCTTTTCTCTTCCCCACCCCCTAAAGTGCTGGTGATTCAAAGATGAAAATATATCAATGCTACTCACAAGTGTTAGCAATCTAGCAGAATGCCAGACAAGCAAATGCACAATGAGGATATAATTTGATAGTAGTTATACTTCTGATATGTTTAGAGAACTAGAGAAAAATGAAAGAAGAAGCATTTGAGCATTCTTGGGAAAACCAAAGAAGAGTTCAGAGAATAGGCAATGCTTAACAATATCCATGTAGAAAAATGGTTTGCACATTCTAGCTGAATTCTGCTATGTAGGCTTGAATAGTATTATTAAGTTGTTCTTTAAAGCTCTCTTTTCCTTTGCTAAGTAAGTAATTTCATGTACTTTGACTTTTACAAACAAGTCTTCGAAAATATTTAGTATTTTTTTTATAAGGAATAAGCAATTCTGAGCTTTAACTATATTAGAAGTTATATAATTATCTATCAATTTATACCAGTTCCTGCCTCACATTCTGTACAAATCACAATTAATAGTGCCTCTTGCTGCCAGCTGTGAATTCACAAACTAAGAGATAGCATTTATTTATTTATTTATTTATTTATTATTTATTTATTTTTTATTTTTTAAAATATTTTATTTTATTTTATTTTGTCAATATACAATGTGGTTGATTCTTGTGGCCAATTACTGTAACCTCCCTCCCACCTCTCTCTCCCCCTCCCTCCCAACAATATCCTTTCTGTTTGCTTGTCGTATCAATTTCAAGGAATTGTAATTGTTATGTCTTCTCCCCCTCCCTCGTTTTTTTTTTGTTTATTTATTTATTTATTTATTTTTAGCTCCCACCAATAAGTGAAAACATGTGGTATTTCTCTTTCTGTGCCTGACTTGTTTCACTTAATATAATTCTCTCGAGGTCCATCCATGTTGTTGCAAATGGCAGTATTTCATTCGTTTTTATAGCTGAGTAGTATTCCATTGTGTAGATGTACCACATTTTCCGTATCCACTCATCTGATGATGGGCATTTGGGCTGGTTCCAACTCTTGGCTATTGTAAAGAGTGCTGCGATGAACATTGGGGAACAGGTATTATAAAAATATAACATCAAGTGCATACAGAGCAGGGAGACATCCAGCAGGGGAGGCGGAAGCTCCATGGAGACCACATCTCCTGTGGGGCCGCAGCCGCAGGATCCAGCAGGTAGGCTTCACCGCCGCCACCTGGCTCCATTCCTAGAGATAGCATTTATATAGAAAAGATTAAGTAGCTACACCAATGTGTATACAAACATATTTATGTGTCTGACTCAGTGCCTAAATTTTGCTACACCATACAGTGACTGTCATAAAATAAAAGTATAGTTTTAATAAATCATTCTCCTTTTATCCTCATTATTCTCATTGAGCCATATAGGCCCCAGCCTTGATATGTTATCTATTTATTCTCAGTCTCTTCTGAAGCCCCCTTGAAGTACATTACAAAACATATGTAATGCCAAGAAAATTTCTTTTTAAATGAGGGAGACACAATTGGAGCCAAAAGAAAATAAAAGGTAGGAAAATTAAGATGAAGCCAGATTTTAATACTCGTGTGTGTAATTATCATCATCTTCACATGAACCATTTTGAAAGGAAATAATACGTATTTACAATCCTATAAACTTATACACATTATCATATAAAATTGAAAAAAATGATGAAGGTAAAATCAACTTTCCTCAAAATGCTGTTTGATCCGTACAAAGCTAAGACTATCCCAATCCAATTTATGAATCTTGTCTTTCTGTTTATTGTTATTCAGTGTTCTTTCAATTTTTTTTTGTAAATTTATAATTTTTTTACTTCTAATTTTACTCCATTTGTTAAATTTCAAATTGGAAATATTGGTTCAAATGGAAAATGCACTTTTACTTAGAACATCATGATTAATTAACACCGCACATTCAGTGTGCATGTGCCTGTCTGATGAAAAGACAATAAAATACTTGAATATTATTTAAATACATAATGGAAAAGTAACTTCTCTATTCTAAATAATTTTAAAAAATTTCTACAATTTTACATGTCGAAGGAGAAGACAGGCAATGAATAACATATCAAATAATACCTTAAATAATGTTTATATTATGTGTGTTGTTTCTCCTAGCTCTAGAAATCACAACCTCAGCTCAAACTTGTGTTGAGACCAGGAAGTTACAAACATGGTTCATGTTTAGTATTTGATAATTTCCAGTTCTTTTCATAACTGAAGTTCCAGACATTGCCAGTTTCTTATTAGCAAAAAATAATTAAAAATTATTAACATGGTTCCTCTGTGAGGGATAAGTGTAAATTTTATTAAAGGTTTATATCGAAGTGTAAGGATCAAGAAAATGTCAGGATACATGGCCTTAATCCAGTATTATGATCTGTCCTTAAATTAACCAAATGTCTGACTGCAGCTCTTTAGAGAAGAAAAGGCTCAAAATGCTTAATTTCGCATTCTTGAGTTAGAGATAAAGGGAAATCTCAAAGTGCTAGAAGTTACAAGAGTATTTTATTATGTTTGTACAGTTTAGCTCACACTGAGTTAAAATGATTACTTCTTGTGAGAGCTGCATGGTTTGATAGAGAACAAGATTAACAGGGGAATTTTTACTTTGTCCTCCCTTGTATGAATGCAGTTGTCAATTTAGGTAATGGGAATGAAAACTTTAAACTTTAAAATAAATATAAAAATTTGTAAAATCAATATAATATGTGTGTATTGCTTCCATAATTTTTAATTAAAAAAATAGATTGAATAAGAAATAAATTGTAATGTGTGGCACGATGGTGGTGGCTAGCTAATGCCTGGAATCCTGTCGACATCGCCAATTGTTGTGCTCTTAATCCTGTTTGTGATGCCATTTGCAAAGCTAGGTGACCATGCCAGTTGTTGAGCTCTTTTACCTGCTGGTAATCCTGCACTGACTGGGCCTATTGTCAAGTTAAGGCTGGGTCTGGAGCCCACAGACCACTCAAGCCTGTTCATGGACTGGGTCACAAACCCTTCACATGCCAGGCTGGGTCATCAGATCCCTTCGCACAGGTCTATGAGCTAGGTAACCTGCCAAAAGGTCCTTGGAGCAATAGGTTGAAAACATGGCTGTGCCAGGCAGATGCCCGAGGCAGACGCCTGCCCACATGCTTCACTAAAACTCTCTCTCTCTCTCTCTCTCTCTCACACACACACACACACACAAGAATAGCAACAAAACTGAAAAGACACAACGGCACACATGCACATTAACTACACACACACACATACACACACACAATTTGCTTACAAAGTATGTGCTAAAACCACACCCAACTGGACCCGAGGCGAGGTCCCTGACCAAACCATTCTATTTTCCCAACAATCCACCCCTTCAGGTCCCTCGCCTTACAGTATACAAGTTCAGAACCTTCCACAATGTTCCATTAGCAAGAATAAATGACCCTTACATTTACATATTACACATTCCATCTCAGTCCCAAAAGTCTTTAGCTTGTTGCAGCACCAACTCAGAAGTCCAAAGTCCAAAGTCTCATCTGAGACCAAAAGCAAAAGTCCTTCCAGCCGTGAACCTGTAAAGAGTCAAAAACAAGTTTATCTACTTCCAAGATACAGTGGGACAGATTGGGTATACATTCCCATTCCAGAAGGGAGGAATAGAAAGGAAAAAAAGCCCCCAAATGAATCCAAAACCCAAACTGGGCAAATGTTAAGCACATTGGAGCACCTGGACCCCTAAAGCATTGGGAAACCTTGCTCCTACAGCTCTGCCAAGTGCAGACCATTGAGCTGCCTGGTACCTGTGGCTTTTTCAAGCTGGCGCTGCATGCTGCCAGCAGCCCCATGGTTTTGGGCTCCTGGTGACAGTCCCACCATCCTGGCTCCACTAGACATTTCCACAGTGGGTGTTCTCTGTGGGGGCTCTGATGTTACTTTTCTGCTCCACATTGCTCTGTAGATGACCTTCACAGTGGCTCCACCCCTGCAGCAGGTCTTCACCTGAGTCCCCCAACTTTTTCATACATCTTCCGAAATCTAGGTGGAGGCTGCCATGCCTCCACTGCTCTCATATACTGCTGGCCTGCAAACTTAACACAACCTGAACATCACCAAGGTTGGCTTTTTGCTCTTCAGAGATGCTGAGGCAGGATTGCTCCAGCCAGAGTGGCTGGGATGCAGGGAGCAGTTTGCCAAGGGCAATGACACCTCAGGTCTGCCCTCCAGGACAACTCAGTCCTCCTAGGATGGGAGGGGCACTCTCCTAAACTTCTCAAATGCCTTTAGGGCATTTTCCCCATTGTCCTGGTTTTTAGAATCTGGCTGCACCACTGCCAAGATAATGTCTTTAGCAAACCAGTTTATGTGCTTCACCCTGGGGTTTTTTTCCAGCTTTTGAATTATTCCAACCAGAACAGCTTACAACGGCTACTCACTCACTCTCATGCAGTTCAGCAGCACTTGCCCACAGTTCAAACAGCTGCATTCACCCAGTCCATCAAGGAGTGGCTGCTCTGCCCCTGTGCACACCCATGGCCATCCTACAGCTGCTGCCACTGAGACAGGCATGTACTAATGGAGACTAACTTTTCCACCTTTTCACCAGGTGAAAACATACTTGAAATTCTGCAGGGGCACCCATCCTCTGGTCATCTGCCCATCTGCATGTTCTGAATGTGGCATTCTTTTCTCAGGTTTTATGGCACCTGGCCAGCCATCAGGTTTAAGTGGCATCCTTCAAACCATTTGCCTTCAGACAGATGCAACATGCCTTTACTACATAGTCTCTAGAGCACATTACACCATCCACCCTTAGATCTCATAGTTGCAGCCACCAGGGGCTCTCCCTGTTTCTGCCACTTTACTGTCTCAATTTCTCATGCACAACAGGTCATGCCTTGAGACACACGGTTTTCCCCAACTCACCACTGGGTTGGTCATCTTCCCTGGTATGAGAGGCAGGAGTGGCCAGTGATTGCATGTCATCCTCTGGGACATTTATCTCTGCTTCCAACAACTCTGCTTTCTGCCACAAATCTCAATCAGTTTGTAGCAGAGTGATCAGCAGCCAGGCTCTGGTCATCAGGCACCACATACTCAAGGACAGCCACATTTCCTCCTTCTTCAAGGGCTTTTGGCTCCTGTACCTGCTTAGGATCCTGTTACAGACTATCCCAAATTGTGGAGCTAAGGCTACTCAGGCTAATGTCTGAATCCTGTTGACATCACCAATTGTGGCGTAACGGTGGTGGCTAATGTCTGGAATCCTGTTGACATTGCCGATTGTAGTGCTCTTAATTCTTTTCATGACACCAATTGCCTAGCTCCATGACCACGCCAATTGTCGGGCTCTTTTACTTACCAGTAGTCTTGCTGACTGGGCCGATTGTTGATCTAGGGCTGGGTCTGGAGCTCCCAGACCCCTCAAGCCCATTCACAGACTGGGTCACAAACCGTTCATATGCCAGGCTGGGTCACCAGATCCCTTCACACAGGTCTATGAGCTAGGTAACCAACCAAAAGGTCCTTGTAGCCATAGGTTGGAAAGCATGGCTGTACCAGGCAGATGCCCGAGGCAGACACCCACCCACCTGCTTCACTAAAACTCTCTCTCTTTCTCTCTCTCTCTCTCTCTCTCTCAAGAACACATTGGCACACATGCGCACTAACTCCACACACATGCTCACGCACAATTTGCTTACAAAGGATGTGCTAAAACCACACCCAACTGGACCTGAGGCAAGGGCCCTGACCAAACAGTTCTATTTTCCCAACATAATGCCAATAAACTAATATAGTGGTGTTCTTAAAACTTATAACCAATATTACAATAAATGATCTAGTTTTTAATGTTGTATTTAAAAATGATAGAATTAATTTCACATTAAAAGTACATAATTTTGTAAAGTTTTTACATATACTACCCATAATTGTGTGCAGCAGAATGACCATATCTCACTTTATCAAATTTTAAACACTACTTTTAATGAATGAGGCAATCCAAATCAAATTTAGCAGCCAGAATTATCTAGCCATATTTCTGACTCCCAAGCCTCTGTTCCAAGTTATCTGAATCAGTGGTCTTCAAATTCTTCTTTTGCAGGATGTCCTCAATTCTTTGAGTTGCTGTGGTCTTCTCTTGCTAATAGATGCCAATGTCCATATTTCCATTGCTGAGGAAAAAAATTCTTAATATTTGGGATTTTTTTCTCATTCTCTCCCTCTCCCTCTCCCTCTCCCTCTCCCTCTCTCTCTCTCTCTCTCTCTCTCTCTCTTTCTCCCCCTCCTTCCCTCCCTCCCTCCATCCATCCCTCTCTCCCTCTCCCTCTCCCTCTCTCACTCTCTCTCTCTCTCTCTTTCTCCCCCTCCTTCCCTCCCTCCCTCCATCCATCCCTCTCTCCCTCTCCCTCTCCCTCTCTCTCCTCTCTTTTTTCTAAAAACATGACCTGTTCCACTAATGCTATGTTCAGAAGGTTAGCATTTCCTTTCTGCATTCCACATGCCCTAGTTTTCTTTCTCATTTTCTCTTTTCCTCTTTGTCTGTTACTTTTTGGGAGAGATTGATGTAGTTATTTTCCTCAGGTTCTTCATTATTTTGGTCTGTGAACTCATGTGGGGAAGGAGGATTAGCCACCTTGTCTGAACCCGTGTACTGGAGAAGTCCCTAAGGCTCAGTCTGGTCTGTGTAGGTCCCAGGGAATTAAAGGAGAGAGAAGAGGTCACATGCCAGGATGTGTTACCAAACCATGAAGAGTTCTGTCCTTTGCTGTACCAAGTGACTGAACATTCTCTCATGCTGAAGTTTGCCCCAATAAAGTACAGCATTTATTCTAATCAAGAGATCGAGGCAGAAAAAGGGGCTTAAAGACCTTGAACTCCCAGAGAGCTTAAAATCACAAGCATTTATGGAGCAAATTTATGAGTGGAGGTCCCATGGGAAATCACGTGAGAATCTGATTGGTTTATCGTGAGGTCAGCAGCAATATTTCTGGCATCCTGACTAAGGCCCTCCTCAGCTCCTTTGAATCTGGAGTGTACAAACTTCAAAGTAGGTTTATGGTTGATGGTGCACTATCAGACAAGTCAAGATAGGAATCGCAGATATTGTCTTAAGCCATGTGTCAAGGAACAAACATCTCAGCCTATGGAAGTATATGTTTAATTAACTCAAGTTCTTACCTTATGGTTAAGCAAACTTTACTGGTACTTCTAGGAATTCATGCTGTTCCCTTAGATGATTTTTCCTTAGCTGTTCCCTCTTCCTCCCTCCCACTCCCCACCCCCTCACCCCCAGCTGAGGCCTGCAGTAGCTTGAGTTATAGGGATAGCTAGGGGAAATATCTGGGCCTGTGCCATTTCAAGTGCAAAGCCCCAGGCATCACATGAACTGCTGTTGGTCACTCAGTTTTCTGCTCACTCATCAAGCAACTCCTTTCTTCAGAGATTTTCCCTAAACTTTCAGAGATTAGCAGCAATGCAAGACCCTAACATTATAGTCTATCAGCCCTGGCAAGCTGGAAGGAGTGGGTAGAGGGTGATCATCTAAGGAAACCATCTGCCCCTTTTTTGCATCAACTTCTCATCCCATCTTGTGAACTCAGAGAGATCTAGGATGTTTTTTTTCTGCAATGAAGGAAGGGTGATGGTTGTCCCTAGAAGACTCAGGAAAGAGGCAAAGAACAGAATTTAATATGACTTTCCAGCCTCTGTGGCTTCCTTCTTGCCACCTGCAGATATTTGAAATAAGAGATGCTCAGTTTCCCTGGGTTCAGGTTTTAGAACACACCTTTGGGTATCAAGCCATTCCCTGAGGTCTCAGGCCCCTTCTCTGGGCCCTCCCCTAGAGGAGAGTTACTGTTGCTGGTTGGACCTATTTTTGGCATCGACAGGAGACCTCAGAGGGCAGACATGCAAATCCAGTGGCTAGGCATGCTCAGTAGCAAGGGCTTATATAACCCTGATAGACAAGCATACTCAGTAAAGTGGAATTTATATTCATTAGATAACATGAATATCTATTAGGTAGTGAGATTATAAAAGTTGAATCCTTGCAGAAGGCAGGGTTTTTGCTTACTTTCCTGGAGTCAGCCCACACTTCACCGGCTGAGGTGTGTATGCTTTCTTTTCTATCAGACTTACTTTTGGCAAGCAGCTGCTCACTCTTTTGAACCAGGCTGCATTCTGTTCTACACTTTATTGGGGTATTTCTTACTTTTATATTAAACCCAGTGCAGCTCCTGCTCTGTCTCTGGAAATAGGCTGCACCCTGTCTGTGAAATCTGTATCTCTTATTTGTTGCATCACTTTCTACTGTGAATCTGCTCTTGCCTTCTTTCCTGGTGGTGGAGTCAAGAACCTGTTAAGAGGATGGGGTGGGTTGAGGCCAGCTATCGGGCCTCCCAGACCCTCTCCTCCACATCATACTCACCTGCCCTTCCATTCCCAAACAGTTCTAAATGGTCTTCCTTGTCACCAGATTTGTTGTGGCTGTGTTTAAGCTCCTTAAATACATGTTTCCTCTCACTTTTATAATTTTTCCAGGGTTGATACTACATAAAAGAGTTAGCTGGAAAATTTTCTTACAAACTATTAATATTCAAAAACTTTTATGTATACTAACATTTGCCAAAGTTTTAGGTATTGCATAAAATTATGTATTTAGTTAAACTTAGCATCTGTATTTCATGGATTCCATAAGGTAACCATGGCTTTTATATGCTCAACCAACTGAACATGTTTTGAGAGCCTTGAGTCTGTCTGCAGCAAAGGAAGGAAATAGACAATGAGCTGATAGTTCCTTCTCAGCCCAGTACATTCAGTCAGCATTGCATTTGCTTGTTATTTAAAATGAGACTGAGTTCTAGCAGCTGTTGGATGAATTTCTTAACATAAGATGAAAACAGAAGTAATAATGTTGGAAAGAAGGCACTTAGGAAAACTTAGGGCTGGACAGTTAGGTCAGTTGGTTAGAATTTGGTGCTGATAATACCAAGATCCAGGGTTCAATCCCTGTACTGACCAGCCACCCCCTCCTTCCCCCTAAAACAACAACAACAACAACAACAACAACAACAACAACAACAACAACCTCAAGAAAGAAATCTGCTAACCAAACTTTTATGACTTCATAATCATCTGCCCTGTTTTGCTGAAGAGATTCTCCAGTTAGCAGTGCCATGAGAAACATTTCCCACCTGCAGACAAAATTCTCTAGGTGATATAAAACTGAATGATGTGCTTCCTCACAATTGTTCTAACCAGCTTAAGCTTAAAAAGTACAATTACCTTGAGTGACACTCACTGGACCTAACTGAAGCCTCTTTTTTGTCCAGCAAACACCTTGTTTTTAATCAAGCATGTATAGATTAGGTACTCTTCAACTTCTCTCCAAAGTTAGTTTTCAATTCTCAATTGGCATAATCACTAAGTAACCCCCTTCCTAGCACTTAAAAACTCCTGACTCACCCTCATCACACCCCACAACTATTCAGTTAACTTGTTTACAAGTAAGCATTGCCTTGGATTTTACAGGTTGATTACTTCAGTTTTATTTTATTTTAGCTCTGAGGGTCTTGCTTTGTATTTGACATATGTTTAGGCTTTAGAATTTTGCTTCTAAAGGTGTGGTCTATGGACGATAAGCATTGATCTCACCTGGTCACATGTTAGAATCCTCAGACCCCTCCCACAAGAACTATTGAATCAGATTTTGAATTTAACAACATCCGCAGGGGTTTCCTCTGTAGAATAAAGTTAGAGAAGGGCAGATTTAGCATAGAATTTCTCAAGGGTGAAAGCATGGACAAACCTACATCAAAAGAACCTAGAGAGCTTATTTTAAATGCAGTGTCCTGGAACCCACATTCAGCTTATCTAATCAGAATGCCTGCAGGCAAAACCTTGGAAATCTACATTTTAAACAAGCACTCTAGGTAATTATAATGGAAACTGAAATGTGAGAGCCACTACTTTAGACTTTGCTGTTTTCAAGTATTTTTTTTTTTTAATCAGGCAATTTGTGTTTCAGTTTTACAATGAGTATTTCCATCTATTTTAAGGAAAATGTGTTTATGGTAATTAAAAAGGGGCTTCTGAAATAGAAGCAACAGGAATGCTATTGATAACCAGAAAATCTGCTTTGGCCAAGTTGATTAAATTATAGTGTTTCGGGAGGTCTGAGATAAGTAAGTAGTCATGTCCACCTATCCTGGAAAACATTATCATAACATCATTTTTTCTTAGAAGCAGACAGGATTGCACCAGAAAGCCATAAAATAACCTAAAATGCCTCCTGTGACCCTTATCCTAGATCCCTGCATGTAGTATGTAACTTAGTAACAATCCCAAATCTACATTTTATGTAGAACCAATAGAAAACCTGGTAAAGTAATTAGGTGGGGCTATCCTTCTTTCTCCTTTTACCCTTCTCCCTTCTTGTGATTATGAAATGCTAAGCTCTGCTGGCCCTCTTTGGAATGCATTTCTCAGGGTGACCTGACCTATTGCTATGGTTTGAATGTCCCAAGCTCATGTGAGAACTTAACCCCCAATATGGTGGGGGAAGAGTTGATTAGATCACCCTCATGAATGGATTGATCCACTCATAGAGTAATGGGTTGATCATCTTTTGGGTAGTCATGGGTGTGGTTCTGATGGCTTTATAAGGAGAGCAAGTGAGGTTAACTCTATCTCCCTCATGCCCATTCTTGTATTGTGACACCCTGCATCACTGTAGAGAATCACCATCAACAAGAAGGACCTCACCAGATGGTGATCACTGGACCTCAGAATTCCCAGCCTTCAAAAATAAAAGAAATAAATTTCATTTCTTTGTAAATGACCCAATTTCAGGTATTCTATTATACACGACAGAAATGGACTAATGCATCTCTGCATTTCCCAGTTGTAATCCTCATATTGGCTCAATAAATCCTACCCTTTATATGATTGGTCTCAGTTTCTTTTAGGTCAACACTATTATTAGGTCTCATGGCCAGCTCAGGGCAACTGTGCAGGGCTAGAAAGAATGCTTCAGAAGCCTATGCCCTGACTGACTGGTAGGTTCTGAACATAACCAGTGCCATTTTAGGAAAAGCCAAGCACAAAATGGTCACCAGTCCCTCCCTTTGTAAGAAACCTCATGATTTCTGAGAAACATAAACCGTTCTGCTTCTGCAAGGGCACAATTCTCCACTGTCCCGACCCGCAGGATATTCAACGCAGACCCTGGAGGGGGAAGTGGGAATTGGATGGGACAAGAGATGCGAGAAATGGAGACAAGACAGTATTCTGATCAAGTCTCATTTATTAGCCAGAAGGTCACAGCTTATGTAGACAGCAGGAGGGAATCAGCAGATAAGGAAGTATGCAGATGTTTTCTGGGAGAAATCACAGGGCAAATCTTTCCAGGAAATGGAACATTTCTCAGCTATCTAAAGCAAAGCAGCGGTGATCTACGCTTAGGGCTGTGCAAGCAGTAAGAAGGAGAAAAAGGAGAAAAGGTCACAGCATTTATATCTTTAGTGTCAGAGGGCTATTGGCAGGGCTTCATGACCCTGGGCAGGCTATGACCAGGCTCTTTGGCCCCGGACAGGTCCCCCTTTTTTATTTTTTCAAGCCAAGAGAACCTCTCGGGAACTGTGCCTGTCTTAGGTTGGGGTAACCCATCCCGAGCACAGTACCCATCATAGAAATGGGTTGCCATTAATGGCAGCCTTTTGTTTAGGGTGGTGCGGGGGACTTACCGTCTTACCCGTCTTTGGGCTATCCAGTTCAGCTCACAGAGGCAGCATTTGTTAAGGTGAATGTGGTGGTATATAGGCACCACTTTGTTCTTGCATCTCAAGGCATTGATAATGGACCTGTATAGGCCTTGCCTGAATAGCCTCAATTTGTTGTTTAACAAAGGCTGTGACTTTATTAAGTAAAAAGGGCTCCAAAGAAAGCAAAAGAAGCAAGCCCACAAGCGGCCCTAAAAAGGGTAAGAGATAAGGCAGGAATCCATTAAGTCCAGTCCAAAGGGGGTTTTCTGCCAGTTGTTTTCTTCTCTTTTCTAAATCGTCTTGTAGTTGTTTGATACGGTCTCGAACTATCCCGGATTTGTTGACATAGAAGCAGCATCCTTCCTGTAGGGCTAAACAAACACCTCCTTGTTCTGCAGTTAGTAAATCGAGACCTCTTCTGTTTTGTAAGATTACTTCTGCCAGGGAATCTAATTGGTCTTGGAGGTCCTGTATAGTTTGGGAAAGGGCTTGTACATCCAAAATCAGCTGGGTAGACAATTTTGTATATTGAGATAGAGAATGGGTGAGACCGGCAGTTCCAGTAGCAACTGCTGCAGAAATTCCCAAACCAGCAAGTAAAGGAATAAACTGTACAGCCCTTTTAGATCTTCCAGCTATATGCTCAAAAGTAGGGACAGGGACAGGTTTGCTCCCAGATATAACATCTACATCGGGCAGAAGGAGAGCCAAAACACATAACCCTGTCCAGTTAGTGGGTAATTGGGTATAAGCTTTATTGCTACCGCAGACAAAAACTGAACTGTTATGGGAACACAAGGAAGTAGAAATGTTGATAAATGACTGACAATTTGCAAATGTAGCAAACCCAACATCGACCTCAAAACTATTATTAACTGAGGGGGAAATGAAACAAGTAGCATTATAAAACTGTAAAGGTTGTACCTGCAAAGGGAAAGTTAATGAACACTGATGACCATCAGAATAATTAAAAGACAAAGCGGGAAAAGCAACAGGGACAGGCTGTCCTACTATCAGACAGAGCCAACAATTTTGAGCAAGATCAGGATTGGTGGCATTAAGCAACTTATGAGTTGCATAAAGAAGGTTGGAGGTCTGAGGATCAAGCCCTAAATCACCCCTGTTCTTGGGCAGGGCCAGGGGGTGATAGGTAAGTTGAGGAAACAAAATGTCATGCATTTCTTGAATTTTTGTTTCCACTTTTAGAATTCTAGTTTGGTCTTGAGGGCCTCCTCCATCAGATATGTGAACGAGGGGAGTGGTGGACCAACAAACAGGTTGACCTACTGAACCTGTACAAGAGGCTTGGGCATACTTATTCAAGGCAAGCCCAACAGCAGAATGAGGACCTGAAAGATCCCCTCCAAAAGTCCCCACATAATTTTTAATCAGGGTGGCTGTGAAGTATGTTTGGTTTCCAGAAGTGCACAATTCGTATGAAGAATAACAAGTGCTATGCATAGATTCAGCAAACGTGCTGCAAGGACATGGCTTAAGGCTACCACCACTGCTGGCTATGAACTTAGGTTTTTCAACACAACTATAAGTGGGAGATGATGAGGACAAATAAGCTGAATGGATGTCACAATCTACAACAGATATGTATGATGTAGGAGGACTAGAAATGGTCCCACCTTGCAATCACATGGTTTTCCGTACTGTTTGTTCACCAATTGGCGAGCGAGTCCAGGATCTCCAAAGCCAGACTGGACCTTGGGCAGTTGACCAGACAAACCAACAATCAGGAAGAAAATGCTGGTTGCCATGACCCCTGTGGAAAAGAAAAGAAAAAGGCATTCTCAGGGATCTACCGAATCCCTGGCTGAGAGGTTATGATCAACTTGTTTAACCAGCCGTTCTGGAAGCCATCTGGCCGAGTTATGAGTGCAAGAAAAAACACAGACTGAACCTCTACCCCAGATCAAAACTGGATCTGGGCCAGTCCAGGAGTTATCTAGGGGGTCCTTCCATTTGACCATGGCAAATTGTGATTGGGACTCGGAATGCCAAAAACGGTCAGCTGCTGATTTGCTGTTGACATCAAGATTTAAAAAATTAAGGATGAAAAGGGCATGACTTAGTAAATTCCTGGGGGAGCCTCTTGTGGGGTACCATTCCCCCTTCTTTATTTTTTCAAGGCAAGTTTTTAGAGATAAGTGGGCTCTTTCAACAATTCCTTGGCCTTGAGGGTTATAGGGAATGCCTGTAATATGTTGAATTTGTAATCTAGCACAAAAATCTTGGAAAGCCTTGGAGGTATAGCCAGGGCCATTGTCCATTTTAATCTGTTTTGGGATTCCCAGGATTGAAAAACAATGTAGCAAATGAGCAATAACATGTTTGGTTGCTTCTCCTGTCTGTAAAGTGGCAAGCAAAAACCCACTGTAGGTGTCTATGGACACGTGAATATATTTTAGATTACCAAATTCTGATAAATGAGTAACATCCATTTGCCAAAGCATATTTGGGACAAGTCCTCGAGGATTAACTCCCAAATGGGGAACAGGCAAGAGTGTAACACAGGAAGGACACTGTTTAACTATCTGTCTAGCTTGTTCTCTAGTGATTTGAAACATTAACCTAAGTGTGTGAGCATTAATATGATGAAGGGAGTGAGTAGTTTGTGCCTGTGTAACAGGATCAGTGGTAATGGTGGCCACTGTTTTAGTGGCCGCATCAGCCAATTTGTTTCCCATGGCGAGAGGGCCTGGGAGGTTGGAATGTGCTCTAACATGACCTATAAAAAAGGGCAAACGTCTTTGTTGAATCAGTTTTTGGCATTGCAAAAAAAGCTCAGTGGCAGTGGAGGTATGTTTGATTTGGGGAACTGTTTCTAAAAGGGGGATAGAATTAGCTAAATAGGCACTATCAGTATAAAGATTGAGAGCCTGATTTGGGAAGGTTAAAAAAACCTGAATAACAGCTTGTAACTCCACAAGTTGGGCAGAAGTATAACAAGTAGTAAAGCGGACTGTGTGATTATTAATGGTATAAGCTGCAGTCCCTGTGGATGAACCATCAGTAAAAACCAAAAGGGCATTAGTTACCGGCAAGTTACGAGTAACTCGGGGAAAAACAAAAGTGTGTAAGTTACAAAACTGAATAAGTTTATTGGATGGATAATGATTGTCTATTGTGCCTTCATAAGAGGCAAAAGCCACTACCCAATTATCAGAATTTTGTAAAAGCCAGTGGACCTGTTGTTGGGTGTAGGGCTGGATTAATTTGTGTGGTTCAAGCCCAAAGTACTTTCTACTATTTTCTTGACCTAATATAATTAAATCTGCAACAGCATCAAAGTAAGGAAGCAAGGTTTTTTTTGGTGATGAAGGTAAATGAACCCTCATAATAGGGTTGTTCTGCCAAAATAGCCCAGTAGGGACAAGAGCCGTATTGAATATAATAAACGTTAAGGGTTGGGTATAATCCAAGTAAGAGACAAATTGAGCTGCAATAGCATTTTCTACTCTTTGTAATGTAGTCAGTGCTTCTGGAGAGAGAGATCTGGAAGATTTAGGGTCAGGATTTCCTTTTAAAATATCAAATAAGGGCTTTAGGTCTCCAGTAGTAAGTTTTAAATATGGACGGATCCAATTTATATTGCCTAAAAGTTTTTGAAAATCATTAAGAGTTTGTAATTGATCTGTGCGGATGGAAGCCTTCTGGTTAGTAATTTTGTGTCCCGTCATATGAAAACCCAAAAAGGTATAGGGATCATGAAACTGTATCTTTTCTGGAGCTATTTGTAAACCTGATAAAGCTAACTGCTTTTCAAGCTGGATAAAACATTGTAAAACCCTGTCTTTTGAATCACCAGCAAGTAAAATGTCATCCATATAGTGTATTATGTACATATCTTTCCACAGATCTCTGATTGGTTGGATGACTGCAGCCACAAATTTTTGGCATAAGGTAGGACTATTGGCCATTCCCTGGGGCAGGACCCACCATTGGTATCGTTTCATGGGTTCCTTAAAATTTATGGAGGGGAGACTAAAAGCAAAACGTTTTTGGTCACTAGCATGTAGGGGAATTGTGAAAAAGCAATCTTTGAGATCTATAACAATTTTAAAAGAGCCTGAAGGAATTGCCACCGGGGATGGCAAGCCAGGTTGCAAAGTGCCCATAACCACCATTGTGGCATTAATAGCTCTTGGGTCCTGAAGCAGTCTCCATTTTCCAGATTTTTTTTTTTTAATAACAAATATAGGAGTATTCCAGGGGGAGTTACTCTCAACAATGTGTCCTGCTAGTAACTGTTCCTGTACTAACTGTTGGGCGACACATAATTTTTCTGAGGTTAATGGCCACTGATCAACCCAAATGGGCTCGCTTGACTTCCAAGTTATGGGGTCAGCATGCCTTTGGGGTACAGGCTTGTCAATGGCCAAAATCAAAAATTTCCAAGGCCCTGTTTATTAAGTTGGCCAGTTGCCTGAATGGGTTGTAAAATACCTTGTTCCTGTTTTCCTAAACCTTTGCCTGGACTATATCCTTGAGCCAGCATTTGTGCTGTAACTATTTCATTAGGGCTGCACATTATTATTTTCATTTGTGAGAGCAGATCCCTGCCCCTGAGATTGACAGGCAAGTAAGGGATGACATACGGTTGAATAAGACCTGAATTATTTTCCTTATCTGTCCATGTAAGAAATTTAGAACTCTGTTTAGGATTGCGGCTTTGTCCAATTCCCGTTAGATTGGTTAGGGTATCACAAAGGGGCCAAGTGGCGGGCCAGTCCTCTTGTCTAATGATTGTAACATCAGCCCCAGTATCTATTCAGCCAGTGA
Organism: Cynocephalus volans; assembly: GCF_027409185.1. NCBI lineage: Eukaryota > Metazoa > Chordata > Mammalia > Dermoptera > Cynocephalidae > Cynocephalus > Cynocephalus volans. The sequence continues at coordinate 50,513,444 of NC_084478.1, forward strand.
ATTGTTTACCATCCAACCATAAGGTAAGAGAGGGTTTTTGATGGGAAATCTGTTGGACCCAGTAAGCATCTGAGGATCCAAAATTGCCTGCACCTCTCACAATATTATGGGCTTTATTATTTGTTTTAACTAGAGGAAGTAGGATAAGCTGGGCTACTCTTTCTCCTTGTGGAATCGTGACAATGTCAGTAGTTGCTTTGGCCAGAAGCTTAATTTCTCCAGTAAAATTATTATCAATTACTCCGGGAAAAATTTGTAGCCCTTTGAATATTGAACAGCCGCGACCTAGGACAAGTCCAAAAGTACCAGGGGGCAATGGACCAAAGACCCCTGTATTTAAAATTTGAGGTCCCATTTCAGAAGTTAATACTGTGCAGGAGGTGGAACAGAGGTCTAGTGAGGTTTGAAATGGATTGTTGTTGTTGGCTGGGACAAACTTGATAGCCCCACTTTGGTTCGGGGTCTGGGGCTGGCCCCTTTTCCCATTTCCCTGAGGGGGTGGTAAGGGATTTCCTTGAGCATCAGTTTTGGATCTACATTCATTTGCCCAATGTTTTCCCCTTTTACATCGTGGGCAAAGTCCAGAAGGCTTGGTGACTATGGCTTTTGTCTGGTATTCCTGACAGTTTTTAGCAAAATGACCAGGCTTGCCACATTTAAAGCAACCTTTATTATTTTGCCCTTTATTAGCTAAAAAATCCTTTACTGTTTGTCCACTGAGGGCTGCGGCCATGGCTAGACCTTGTTGATAAGAGGAGCCAATGTCCGAGCAAAGACGAATATATCCTTGAAGGTCAGTTTTATTTTTGCGGGGCCTAATGGCCGCCTGGCATGCAGGATTAGCATTTTCAAAAGCCAATTGTTTTATATAATCAAGATTGGCATCCGCATTGCCTAATAACCTATCTGCTGTTGTCATTAGCCGGTTAACAAAATCCGAAAAAGGCTCTTCAGGCCCTTGTTTTGCTCCTGTAAGCAAAGCACTTGAATCCCCCTTAGCTGGGAGCCTTCTCCAAGCCTTTAAAGCAGCTGTTTGAATTTGGGAAAATAGACCTGGGTCATAGTTTTTTGTTCCTCAATACTAGAATAGTCACCAGAGCCGGTCAACATATCAAGACCCCAATCTTTATCAGCCTGAAGGTTTTTTCTAGCAATGTCTTTGCAGTTTTCAAAAAATTCGGACTTCCAGAGTTAGTAATCACCCCCCCAGAGTGTGGCTCTGACAAGGGTGTTCCAGTCTATAGAAGTGAGCCAGCTTTCAGCCACAGCTTCTAATATAGCAAGGGTATAAGGTGCTGTGGGCCCATATTGGGAAATGGCACCTTTTAGGTCTTTGATAACATTAAATCCTAGCCTGTCATGTTTGCGGGTAATTCGTCCCAAGTTATTCACAGATTCGGATACTGGGAAGGCCTCAAATTGGTCAAAAAGACTTTGATCTACATGAATGGGAGCTCTTTCTATGGGGGGGGGGCTAACTTGTTGTTTAATGGAGGGCAATAGCCAGTCGCTTTAGTTTGACATGTTGTATTCTTACGTTTTGTTTGTAATTCTTGAAGTTTGGTCATTAAGACCTGGAGCTTTTCCTCTAAGAGAATTTGTTTTTCTAATTGTTGAATTTCTGACTCTAAATTTTTTAAAGGATCTGATACCGTCACCACCACGGGAGTGGAGGGCAAATTGTAAGGGGGAGGGCACGACAAGGGCTGAGCCAAAAATGCATCATCTGACGCATGGCATTCAGCAGCCTCTGTGTCCAGATCGCCCCAATCAACTCCTGAGGGATCAGGATTCTGTGCCTCCTTATCATCCTGGAATTTTAATAGTGGATACTTTTTAGATCTCTTAGGTATGGCACCAGCTGCCTTGATCTCCTCACTCTCATCTTCTAGGGAGATTAGATCTACGTCCTCCCTAGGCGGTGGAGAGGGATTTCGGAGGTCAGTCTTGGAACTGGCTTTTAATATTTTTTCAGTTTGGGCCACAGTTTCTGAAACTTCTGGGGATTTTTCCCTATTCTGAATCATGTCCCTCATTAAATTCCAATAGGAGAAGGCAGTAACGGGGACCTTTTCTGGCCCAAAAGTCTCATAGAAATCTTGCAAAGCGTCTCCAACTCGAGACCACTTTTTATAATTAATAGTCCTTTCTTCTGGGAACCAAGGACAAAGATTCCACACGAAATCAAAAAATCTTAATAGATCACTTGTTTTAACCTTTACTCCTCGCGTCTTTAAAGCTTTTTGTAACCATCTTATGTAGACGTCATGACAACTTAAATCTTGTCCCATTATCGGGCACGCTTACTCACCTTATCCTGACGCGGCAGGTTCCCACAGTGGACCGAGGTTTTACTCTTTCATTTTCAGTGGTCGACCCTCCAATGCGCTGTCTTCCTCACGGTATCCCCCGTATCCAGTGCCCCACGTTTGGGTACCAAAAATGTCCCGACCCGCGGGATATTCAACGCAGACCCTGGAGGGGGGAGTGGGAATTGGATGGGACAAGAGACGCGAGAAATGGAGACAAGACAGTATTCTGATCAAGTCTCATTTATTAGCCAGAAGGTCACAGCTTATGTAGACAGCAGGAGGGAATCAGCAGATAAGGAAGTATGCAGATGTTTTCTGGGAGAAATCACAGGGCAAATCTTTCCAGGAAATGGAACATTTCTCAGCTATCTAAAGCAAAGCAGCGGTGATCTACGCCTAGGGCTGTGCAAGCAGTAAGAAGGAGAAAAGGGCAGAAAGGTCACAGCATTTATATCTTTAGTGTCAGAGGGCTATTGGCAGGGCTTCATGACCCTGGGCAGGCTATGACCGGGCTCTTTGGCCCCGGACACTCCACTCTGGTCACATAGCTTCCATATTAGCATAATGGACCTCATTGATCGTATCAGCCAGCCCTTGGCACCCTTCAGCCTGTATAAGCTCTCCCACCCCAATGCCCAAGGCTGCCCTCCATTTTGAGTGCAGCCCGGCAGATTTTCCTCTTTTAATAAAGCTTGATTGGTATCCAGTGTTTTGGTTCACTTTCTTTCATTTTGGTGCCAAAACCTGGGAAGGGTCCTAACTGGGACCTTCAGATGATCCTCTCTCAGGTTGCTTGGCCCCCTCCTGTCTCCTTTCCCAGACCTGCCAAGCCAGATTCCACTGGGACTCTCTCCTTTTGCCCTTTCAGACCAATGCATCCAACATCAGCCTCAATTGAGGATGAGTCAGTGGGTCTGTGCGACTTCTATGGGTTCCCCTGACTACTCTTTATGACTACTGTCTACATCCCAAAGACCAGGTGCCTGGCCAAGGGAACCCCTCTCATGCCCCCCAGTTATTGGAAGACACTCCTCTAGCCAGTCGGTGGCTTCTCTGTCAAAAAGAAGGTGCACAGCAATGAGGACACTCCTAGTTGGCACTCTTCTTCTACTGGGACTGCCCATTTCCTTTCTCACCGTCTAAATGAGATCCTCACAATCAAAACCTCCACAGTCTACACACCTGGTGTTGGGCCCATTTTTAGGAGCAAACATTATTTGTGAGCCACATAGTGCCTAAGAGTGGAGGATGAAGATGGCACCCACGGGAAGTAGGGGAGGCGTAACCCCAAGATAGATCCAAAAGGTTTTTATTGGTCCTCCAGTATTTCCGCCCTCGTGAACCTTGTGTTATCGCTATGCTCAACATGTTAGTACAAAATGCTTGCCCACGTGATCCTTTAATTGATTGGTTAGTTCATGGAAAGACGCTACTTGCTTGCTTATATAAATTGCAGTGTGACTGCAATAAAGTGGAACTGCCCTGACAGAACCTCTGCTGCGTCTGAGTGTCTCTTTCATGGGGCTGGGTTGGTGGGCAGTAGGATCAGTTTTCCCTGAGATCCCTTGGTCCCAAAACTGGGGGTAATCCTGTCAGCTCCTTCTCCTTCGGGGTCTGTGGGAGGACCCCAGGCACACCCCTGCAATCTGGGCTGTCTCCTGGCAAATTCTCCTGCATGTTCTATGCCTCTGGGCTGTCTACAATTTCTTGGCATCCAGGGAGACATTAAAACCTGAATGCCTCATTCTCTACTGCAATCAAGTTTGGCCTAAGAACAAACTAGACAATGGATCCCAGTGGCCAAAAGATGGCACTCTCGACTTAGATACTCTTAAGAGATTTAGACAACTTTTGTCACCAAAATAGCATGGCTGGAGAGATTTCTTATGTTCAAGCCTTCTTCTATCTCCTTCTCTTTGTCAAAACTGTCCTACATCTCAAATTCTCCTTGCTCATGCCCAACCTCCCCTTCTGGACTTGGATCAGTCTTTTGATTCATCAGACCACTCTGCTCCCTGACCACCTCCTTACACTCCAAGTCCTCCACCAGCCCCTTCACCTTTTCCCTCATCCTCAGCCAACCAACCCCTCTCCTTCTTCCCTTTCATAAGGTGGCAACACCGCCTTATCTCTGGCTCCTTTATGCCCCCTTTGTGAAGTGGCTGGGATGAAAGGAATTGTCTGGGTTCATATCCCCTTTTCTCTTTCTGATCTCTCCCTAATCAAGAAACGACTGGGATTTTTTCAGTCTGACCCACACACATATCTTAAGGAATTCAGATATCTCACCCAATCTTATAATCTCACCTGACATGATATTTTTATGATTCTCACTACTAACTTGTCCCCCGAGGACAGGGGGCAGGTCTAGATAATGGCCCAACAACTGGCAGATCAGGTATATGCTCAAAATAATAGGCAGCTTGTGGGAGCCATCACTGTTCCCTGCACTGACCTGAATTGGGACTATCAGGCCAGCCACGGACACTGGGATAACCTGCCCCTCTGAGGCTTTACATAAATACACATGTATAGTCCCAAACTCCCCTGCTCTTACACTCTCATTTCATTACCAAATCAGCCCCTGACATTTGAAAAATACTAAAAAAACTTGAGGATGGTCCAAATACCACCCAATGAAACCTCCCCGAAGCTGCTTTCAAGGTTTTGAACAAAAGAGAGGAGGAGGAGAAGAAAGATTATTATGAAAGAGATCAGGCCAAATACCAGCTCTTGGTTAATGCTATCTGAAGTTCACATACTCCAAAGCCAGCTGCCTCTAGGGCCAAGCCACCCAGAAACTGCTTCAAATGTGGTCATCCAGGGCACTGGGTACAGGCCTGTCCTGACCCCAGGCCTCCTTCCAGTCTCTGTCCTCACTGCAAACAGCCAGGTCACTAGGGGATTGAATTTGCCACTCGTCAGAGAGGGAATGTTCCAGTCCCCAACCACAGCCGTTTGCTTCATGGCCATCCTTCCAACAACTTCTTGGATTCACCCAAGAGAAGGACTAACAATGCTCAGGGCCCAAGGCCCCCAGGAAGTTCACCATGCATGAGCCCAGAGTAACCCTCCTCATAGCAGGTGATGGAGTTTGGATGTAATGTCCCCTCCAAAACTCATGTGGAAATTTGATCTCCAATGTGGCAGTGTTGGAAACTGATTGAGTCATGCGGGCAGATCCCTCATGAAAGGATTAATGCTCTCTCTGGGGGAGGGGGGATTAATGAGCGAGTTCTCACTCTATTAGTTCCCGTGAGAGCTTGTTGCTTAAAAAGACCCTGGCACTTTCTCTCTCTCTCTTGCTTCCTCTCACCATGTGATCTGCTTGGACCTGCTGGCTCCCTGCCACTTTCCACCATGAGTAGAAGCAGTCTGAGGCCCATGCCAGATGCAGCTGTCCCAGAATCGTAAGCCAAATAAACCTCTGTTCTTTATAAATTACCCAGTCTCAGGTATTTCTGTTAAAGCAACACAAAATGGACTAAACCATCAGGTAAGCCAACCTCTTTTGTCATTGATACAGGGATCACTTATTCTACCCTCCCTGAATATGGAGGACCAACAACCCTGTCCTCTGTCACAATAGTAAGGGTAACAGGAACAGAATACTGACCATAGATCACTCAACTCCTTTCCTGCACCCTACATCACATCCAATTCACACACAATTTTTTTTAACAATGCCTCAATGCCCAGTCCCCCTTACTGAGATGGGACCAATCCATTCTTTTCAAATTCAAAGTAAACACTTTAACTCCAACTACAATACTTCTGTTACACACTGCCCCAGACCTGGCCCCTGAGGCTTCCACCTTCCCCTCCTCCTCAGACAATGTTAATCCCGTAGTATGGGATACTTCTTCTCCCTTCATTGCTACGCACCATTCACCTATCATTGTTAAGCTGCAGAACCCCTCTTTGTTCCCTAATGTCCCACAGTATCCCAGTGCTAACAAACACCTAATAGTCTTAAAATCCATCATACACAAATTCCTTTCTTCTCATCTCTTATGGCCTACCCACTTGCCTTTTAATACATCCATCCTTCTAGTTATAAAGCCTAATGGCTCATATTATTTGGTTTAAGACCTCAGGGCCATTAATGTAGCCATTTTACCCATAACCCCAATCATTTCTAACTCCTATACTCTTCTATCCAAAATTCCAACAACAACCTTTTTCTTCTCTGTACTTGACCTTAAAGATGCCTTTTTTTCTATCACCTTACACCCTTCCTGTCAAAACTTGTTTGCCTTCACTTGAACGGATCGTGATATGTGTCATTCTCAACAACTCATCTGGACAGAACTACCTCAGGGGTTTTGGGATAGCCCCCACTTCTGCAGCCAGGTTTTAGCTCAAAACTTATCTGAATTTCTTCCAACCTATAGCACTTTAATACACTATGTACATGACCTCCTCCTTTGTAGCCCCTCCTATGAGGATTCACAGGCCCACACTGTTGCTCTCCCTAATTTCCTGGCCTCCAGGGGATATCAAGTGTCCCCCAGCAAGGCTCAAATTTCTTCTCCTTCAGTCACCTAATTGGGAGCCCACCTCACTCTCAACACCAGAGAAATAATGGTGGATATCAAGAGTTTAATTTCTGAACTCCCTACTCCTACCACAAAGGGTGAAATTCTCTCTTTGCTGGGGCTTGCAGGGTATCTTTGCCTATGGATTCCTAACTTTGGTGTGCTAGCAAAACCACTTTATGAGGCAGCCAAAGGGGATATTGCCATTCCCTTAGTCTCCACAAAGCCCATTCATTCTCCCTTCCAGCAATTAAAAGCCACTTTCCTCGTAGACCCAGCTCTATCTCTTCCAAACCTATCTCATCCTTTTATCCTGTACATCACTGGAACCCAAGGATTGGCAGTCAGGATTTTGGGAAAGAGGCAGGAGATACTTTCTCCCCTGTGGCATACCTCTCTAAACAACTAGACACCACAGCCTGGGGATGGGCCTGTGTTTACAGGCCTTGGCAGTAGCCACCCTTTTATCACAAGAAAGCTCTAAACTAACTTTTGGACAACAGACAGTCATTTGTTCCCCACATCATCTTCAAGACCTTCTCAGCCATAAGGCCATATCAATTCCCTCCCCTTCCTGCCTGCAACTTATCCACCATACCTTCATTGAAATTCCCAGTTCTCCTTTAAACCTCGCTGTTCCTTAAATCTAGCTACTCTCATCCCAAAGCACTCATAACCCTTTGCACATAACTGCATGGAGGCTTTAGACCTCTTTCTCAATCCCTTTCCACACATCTCCCCACATCCCATTATGCGGCTCCAAGGTAAGGTTCATAGATGGGAGTACCACATCCATGCCCACCCCCTGGGTGGGTTATACCATAGTAAATCTAACACAAACTATTGAGGCTGCCTTCCTTCCCCCCAACACCAATTCCCAACAGGCAGAACTCATTGCCCTCACCTTAACTTTCACTCTAGCAAGTAACAAATGCTTATGAACCCCTACTATGCCTTCTTCAGCCCTTATATTACTCTTCACACATGGCCAAGTTACTCAAACAAGTCACTCAAAACTGTCCTTTGCTCCAATGTACTCATTGCTCCAATCGAGGTGGCCTCCAAGTTTAGTCCTTTCCCACTCACCAGGCCAGAGAGTACACTCCTGGCCAAGATTGGCAAATTGACTTTACTCACATGGCTCCCCACAAAAGGACATGCTATCTTCTAATCTTAGTAGATACCTTTTCAGGTTGGATTGAGGCATTTCCCTGCACTTCAGAGGATGCTACAGCAGTAACACATGCTCTCATCTCAGAAATCATCCCTTGTTTTGGCTTGCCCACCAGCCTCCAGTCTGATAATAGCCTGGCATTCATTTCACAGATTACTCAACTCACAGCACAGGCATTACATATCAAATGGGGGTTACAAATACTATATTGGCCTCAGTCATCAGGCAAAGTAGAGAAAGCTAATCACCTCATAAAACACACCTCACCAAGCTGTCCATGGAACTTCTCCTCCCTTGGACCCAACTTCTCCCTCTAGCACTCACTTGCTTGCAAGCTGCCCCCAGCAAGCCCACAGGCTTCAGCCCCTTTGAGCTTATGGGTGGTAGACCCTTCACTCTCACACCTCTCCCTTCCAGCTCATCACCTTTAGGCCAGTATCTCCCTACTCTTTCACTCATTAGGGATCTTGTTCAGGAACAGTCCAACCTTCTATTACCTCATCCTTTCCCCACAACCCCCTCAGACTTTAAACTGAGCCCAGGACAGCAAGTGTATATTAAAACCTGAATCCAAGAGCCCCTCTCACCACATTGGGAAAGGCCTTATACAGTACTTCTCACCACCCCCATGGCAGTAAAAGTACTAGGCCCCCGGTGATTGCCTTCTCACTCCTGCAGGCCCACTTAACATCCTTAACACAGGAGCTGCTCCAAGACTGGTCCTGACCTCCCACCTCCAGTGTTGAAGACATCCTTAAGTGGGTAACAGAATTAGCCTGGCCGGGCCCCCTCTGTGATTACACCCCTGATGAGGTTACCCTCTACTCCTTTTTCCTACCATGCACACTCTCAACCTCTCAGCCCCTGAACACTTGCCTTTTCTCTTCCTCTTGCTTCTTTTCCTAACAGAGACGTATGACACACCCTGTTCACAATGTATAACCAAGGTCTTGGTGGGTGCAAGGACACTTTCCAACCTCTGGGGTCTGCTACCCAGAATCCTTGGGGGAACCCTACAGGACACATTCACATCCCTGATGTACGTTCCCACACTTGCTATGAGCAGACAACTGCCACATCATGTTCTCATGGGAGTAAAAACTACTAGACAGCTCTTTCCAAAGGGGATTCTGCTGGAGTCCAGTGTCCCCCCTGACAAAAAACATTTCTGCTTCACCCAAACCACTCACCTAGGCTGGAGTGGTAGGGGAGAACTTCAGGACAAAACACATCAGACCCCTGACCATGATGGGACCTATCCTTCTTGGTCTCTGCTTCTTTTGTTATTTCTCTAGTTTCTTACAGGAATGTATGCAGGCTCTCACCAACCAAAAGGTCACTGAATTCTTCATGGGAGGAGGATATCAGCCCCTCAGAATCAGCAATCCTTCCCCAGAAGAATACAGCCTCCCCACACGAAACCAATACCCTACCGCCTAATTGTTTTACCTGCCAACATAAATATTTTATTTTTTCATATTGTCACCCACCTCTAGCCGGAAGTAGCTTCAGAAGAATGAGACCTTCACCCCTTTTCTCTTCTCCCTATACTTAAAACGTAGGAATGAAGGATCTTGGACATGACTGGCACTGTTTTGCACACAATAAGCACAAAATAGCCACCAGCCTCTCCCTTATAAGAAACCTTATGGTTTCTGAGAAATGAAAATTCCTCTACTTCCACATGGGTACAACCTTCCACCTGATTGCATCTGCCAGCCTTATCTTCCACACCAGCACCAAACCCCTCCCTGATTATGTCAGCCTCCCTTGCAGCATATAAGGTCTCCCACCCCAACGATGGTTGCTGCTCTCCATTTTGAGTGCATCCAGCAGATTTCCTTACTTTAATAAAGCTTGATCGGTACCCAGTATTTCAGCTCACGTTCTTTCATTTACCTGTTTTGAAGAATTCACCCGGGGTTCCAGCAGGTAGAGACATTGATTTATTAGACTTATGAGAGCCACTGACGGTGGTGGATCAGTCCAAAGTCTGCACTGCCATGGAGTACACACAGCAGTTATACAGTTAACAGATAAAAGTAGGGATGTAAATCATTTTCAGGCTTATGTTCAGATGCTCACTCAGGTCACACAACTCAGAGTGTGCCCGAGATCTTGTTGGACAGATAAGTTAATCTACCCACTATTATCCTGGCACCAGAGTGTTTGTTCATTTACTTATGGTATCTGCTCCATCCCGCATTCTTTTTATCTTAAAGGGGACATGTCTTTCCTTGGGTAACTACCTTGACAGCCTCCCGGGGGGAAGGGGGACTCTGATATGCACAGGAGAAAGGAATAGGGCAATGTCCAGCATTTCCTTACATTCCACTCCTACATATGACTATTCTATCCTCATAGTCTTTGTGTCACATTAATCTTCTGCATGTCCCCTAGGGTGGATTAGTGAGTTGCTCATTGCATCTAGTTACCACAAATGCAGCGCAACCCACAAGTACCAAAGAATAGCACTACACCACTACCACCACTCCTATTATGACTTTTTTACAGAATGAGCCAAGTGACTAAAACCAGTCTGAAAAAGGCTCCCAGGCAACAGCATCAATAACCTTAATTTCAACATGCAGTTTTCAGAGCAAGAGAGACATTGACTGTAAGAGAAATCAGAAATATATACACAACATTCTGCCTTAATAATGGCACAGGTGCCCCCTTGGGCAACAGTAAGCATGTCTAGAGCCATTCTGTTTTGCAACACTACCTTTCTAATCTGGGAGACTTCTTTATTCATCAAATGGATGACACAAGGACTAGCATTCAGGGCATTTGCAGTGTGGTTGGCTAGGGCTTTCTCTGCCTTTTCAGTCACAACGTTACCTAGTTGTGGAGAAAAAACCTTGCAAGGGGATAAAACCATCAGGGAGTGCATCTAACATGATGCCTTTCAGAAAATGCTTCCCAATTGCTAGGAAAATGGGGAAGGGTTATGAGCACACTCCCAGGAATATAGAGCAACCCCCATGTACATCTTCCAGTCCAATTGTATGGGAAGTATGGCCATCCATATGTTCCACAAGCCCAGAGGGTACCACAAGGCAAAGGATGTGCTCCTGCTTCGGAGATTTTGCCATCCCCATTGCTCAGCATGTGTAAGGGTGGTGGTATTCACATATAATTGTTTGGGGATTCATCCCACTTCTTGCATGGTTTCTTTATCTGTCCCATTCAACCCTTTTATGCAGAATGGAGCTAGTGCTTTGAATTGTATTTGCACTGCAGTCAGTCAGCCTACCCCATCCCACACTGAATACCCCAGAATAGGATAGGTGTTAAATGGTTCTCTAATTAATGCAAATACCTCCTTCTTAGTCTCATCATACCCTATAATGTGCTGGGTGAGATTAGTCATTTTCTGTTTTTTCCATGCTCTCAGCCACATCCATTCAGTCTGATTTGTCAATTGCACTGTCCATGGCAGACCCGATGTGGTACATAGTAGAAACTCTGAGAAGACCCAGCAGGCTGATCTGTTAGGTATTCAGGACAGGGTTGCAGCCCATTGGAGATAGGTGTTCCACATGGCCATAGTAGGGACAATAAGAAAGTTGTTTAACAGGTACTAAAAGAAGGAGGTCATGTTTATCAAGAAACACACAAGCAACAGTTTTATCTTGAGACAATATAGTTACACTAAGGGGGGTCGGGGCTTTCCCATCTTAGCATACAAAGCTCTTAGGTCCAGGGTCTATGTTATCTATTGCAGTGAGAGATATGGAGGTGTGTGTGTGTGTGGGGGGGGACTCCAGAGGGAAATAATAATAGTCCCTTTCTGTGAAATCTGGTCTGTGGGGTTGTGATATCTCACAGTATTCGCCCATCATCCTATCACTGATGGGAAGATCTCTAACCCCCTTTCTATTTCTTCACTCCAGGGAGACAACAGGGAGCACCAGCGTGGTTTGGTTTGAATTTCCCAGGGTCAATGGAATGTACTCACTCCAGGTATTTTACGTTGAAGGGCCGGCAATAACAAGTTATTTTTGCTTTCCCACTGAAGTATTAGTGAAGTCTCTTAAAGTCTTACTTTTCAGTCTTATAGCTGCTGTCCAAAGTCTGCATCAATGTGTCCAGTGGGGAGGGGCGTTCAGATCTGGGCCTCTCATTCTATATCTCTAGGGCTTCTAACCTTGTTGCCCACCCCTACGGAGTGTGCTGTTTCATCTTCAGTGCCTCCTTAAACATTCCATTGTGTCTTTCGGTGAGGCCTGCTCTAGCTGAATTATAGGGAAGATGAAAATTCCAAGTGATGTTATGGGCATTGGCCCATTGTTGTACCTGTTGTCCAGTAAAATGGGTGCCTTGATCACTTTCAGTGACTTCAGGGGTAACATAGGCAGCCATGAGCTTGAGCTGCCTCTGAATTAGTACTCTGAATTCAGTCCTCTGGGTGTAATACTTTGGGTGGCCTGTTTGCTGGGGTAAGCGTGCAGAATACCTGTACAGGTGTCTACACAGGTTAATGCCTACCAAGATCTTTCTTATAAAGGGAGTGGCCCTATATAGCCTATTTACCAGTGATTCAGGGGTGTGTCTCACCTACACATCTCTCTCATCTCTTGGGGAAGCTTATGAGGATGTTGTTCCTTGCAGACAAGACCATTCTGACAGGCAGTCAGAATATCGGCATATTGGATTGGTCATCCCCAGGCTTTGACCACTTCCCATAGTGTCTTTTGTCCAGGGTGTTTCATTTTCTTGTGTAACCAGGAAGCCACATCTTTGGCAGGGGCTTCTTCCAGTCTTTCAGTCATGGGCCAGGGAATTGGCTTTGTCATTGTATGGGCTGCTCAAGTGGTTGTGCCCAGACACATGCCACACAGTCACTGATTCATGTTGGCTGATAGTATATACAGCTTGCCACATATCCTGACCCTACAGGGACTTATTCATGATCAAACAATCCTGTTTTTTCCACTGGGGCAGCCACAAAGTAAGACTCTTAAAAGCTGCTCAACTGTCAGTACAGTTGGTTACCGAGCCTTTCTCTATGGCTTTCACCATCCATACTGCTCATTTCAACCTATTGGCTCCTTTGCCCAGTGTTGTCATCCATCCAGATGGTATCTGTTGATGGCTGACATGAGATGGCTTTCCATCATTGGGGGCATGCCCTTGACAGGAGCTGTTGGTATACCAAGCCTCTTCTGGCACTGGTGGCACCCCTTCCTTAATGGGCAAGGGAGTCAATACTGTGCATTCTGTAGGCACATCATTTGGGTCCACAAATGTGATGGGTTCCAATAATTGCTGTAGTTCATGGCTCAGGGGTCTTGTGGATAACTAACTGCATTCTTGCAAGTAGGCATTCCACTTCATCACTATGGTCACCTGAGCACTGGAATTGTGGGGTTGCATGGAGATGTCATGAATCCATCCAGCAATTGGCAGTGTAGTCCTCACTGTCACAGCTGCCTGTCTGGTGACTGGTTCTGAGTCTAGTAATGCATGATATTGGTATATTGGGCCTCTGCTCCTTTCCATGTCTGATACCAAACCCTTATGGTGATGTGAGCTTTGCTCTGTTATTGCCATAACCCCCAAGCATAACCCTCCTGGGAAATACTTACATCCAATTCCCAGGGTAGTACTGGATTTAGAATGCCCAATGCTTGTACACCTCCTACTGCTGCTTTTGCAGAACCAAAAGCAGTTTGGCCCTCAGAAGTCCAATCCTAACAGAGCCCTTTCTTATTAGCTTATGTAAGGGCCTCACTATTTGAGCTAAATGTGGAAGGAACACCCTCCAGTATTCTAACAATCCCAGAAATTCCTGTAATTATTTAACAGTAGTTGGCCTAGGGTGTGCCTGAATCTTGTCTGTTACCGTGGAGTGTATTACTTTTGTCTTACTAGACTGGGTAATACACAAGAACTTGACAGATAATTCAGGTCCCTGGATACTGATTTGTTTTATATCTCATCCCCTCTTCTGTAGGTGAGTGAAAAAGAGATGGTGTACCCTCTTCCCAATCTGTAAGAGAATCAGAGGTTAACATGATGTCATCAATATAATGAAATAGTCTCACTGAAGGAGTCATTGTCCATTTTTCCAAGTCTTCTGTGACCATTCCATGGTAGATGGTAGGGCTGTGCAGGTTGTCCACTGGCAAAACCATGACTATCCATTGGCATCCTTCTCACGTGAAGGCAAATTGGTTTTGAATGTCTGGATGGATATCAGTACTAAAGAAAGCATTAGCCAAGTCTAATACTGCATGATATGTCCCCAGTTCAGTCCCTAATTTATCTATAATATGAGCAATATTAGGTACAGCTGCATGTAAAGAAGGAATTACCTTATTTAGTTCCCTAGAGCCCACAGTCATTCTCCAGGTGCCATCTGGTTTGCGGAGAGGCCACAGATTGTGGGCTGGGTGTATTATTTTCATTTTGGCTAATTCCAGTATAGTTTCCCCAATTTCTTTGTGACCCCATGGCTACTGATATTGCTTAGTTTCCACTATTGTCTGGTGTGGTGGCAGTTCCACTGGGGGTTGCTGTGCTTTACCTCTCTGCACCTCTTTCATAACCCTACTTTGTAGGTGGAACTCCCCCACACTAGTATGCAAACACAACCCTTGCAGTATATCAATCCCAAGTATATATTCCCTGATAAGAGAGAAATATACAGCATGTTCCTTGCAGGGAGGGGGGGCAGCTGACCAATCCTTAAAGTTAACTTCACCTTTCTTAATTTAATGGATTGCCCAACATATCCATCTATAGCAGTAGTTGGCCCCTCTAATTTTGATGGATTCCCATATATCAATATACATTTGGATCCTGTAACTATCGAGGATATCAGCCTCTGAATGTTCCATGAGACCAGTATATAGTGAGGTCAACATGGGGCTTTTGGTCAACATGGGGCTTTTGGTCAACAGAGACAGCTCGCATTTCCTCCATCCCTTGGCCCCACCCCTAGGCTTGAGACCAAGGTATCATAAAATCTGTGTCATCTTCCTTTGGAGGAGTACTTGGTTCCACTTGGAGTAAACTAAAGAGGTCTCTTGGAGAGGACGATTTCATAAATTCCTTCCATGACTCTGTCTGCCTTCTCCAAGCAGGAGTCAGTTTCCTTATCAGCCAAGCCTCTGGCTTTTGTTCCAGCAGGATCTGGAACCATTTCTCTTTGGGCAACCATTGCCACAATTGAAGTAGTATCACATTTGGCTGCTTATCTGTTTTTTGTGGACTGATTCCAGCCTTAATTAGGCCCACTCACAGCTGTTTTCTAGTAACATTCACTGGTTCTTTCTGATCTCTCTTTCACCTTTTTTTCCCTTTTGGTGCTTCTTTCACTTTTCGAATCCCTTTCTTTTGTGGTATGATTTCAGTGTCCCCTAGATCAACTATGGCTAGTGCTGCCTTTTGAATTATGTTGCCCTACTAGGTGTGACAGAATGGATACCAACATTCCATAGAAGCTACTAGGAGCTGACTGTATAACCCTGTTTTTCATTCCTCCAGTAAATTGCACCAAGTCTGCACCACAGAAGGGGGTCTCAGTAAATAGCATGTCTTATACCCAATTTCCTAAGAAATTCTTGCAATTCCTTCATAGTAGGCCACCAATGGGGGAACTCTCAGAATGACCCCTTCATCAGGCCAGGTGGCACGGCAGCCTGCCATGATCCAAATGAAGAGGGAGGCATTTTCATCATATTGCCCTGCTCTGTAAATGTGCTGCAGAGTGAGGGATGATTGGTGACTGATGCCATTTCTGCCAATTCATCCCCAGACAATATTATGCCATCAGCCTCTGTATGCCACAAATGGAACAGCCACCCAGGAATGTTTTCTCCCCCTTTCTGATGAAACTTAGTAGCCAGTTCTACTAGCTCTGCCAAGGTGTAAAGGCAGGTGCTTGTATGTGTATATTTTAGTTGTGGAAGCAAACACTGGGCATTTTGCCCTTCTGGTCACTTTTGCTTAGTCTTAAGCTTTTGTGTGATCACTGGTCTAGCCTGAAGATTTTTTGCTTCATCCTCTATCACCTCCAGTTGGTTATTCTTATCTTTCTCATCTGAGGTATTGGTCTCAGAAGTGGGCTCTCATTTCCTGGGATTGCACTCTGGATGTGTAACTACCAGAAATCATAGCCCATGACAGCCACTTTCCTTTCATTTTCACAAAATGACATGCCAAATCTTGCAGTTGGCCAGTGGCTTGGTCCATCTGATGCACTATAATGTCCCCACTGTCAGCCTAAATTAAATGAGCCTCTCTTGCTAGCCTTAATTTTTCCTTCGACCTTTGTCCTTGGTTTTGTGACTCAATTTCCTTCTTGGTCACTAACCTCAGCCCTCAGAAGAGTGGCCACACCACTGTGGCAGCAATGGCCTTGTATTCCTTTTTCATCTTCTTTCCTTGACTGCTTTCAACACCTCCAGCAGTCCTGTCAGCATTTTGTGGGCATCCTTGAACTCACGTGGTGGTTCCGAGCTATCTACCAAACTGGCAACATTAGGCCACTTTGAACCAGTGGGCCATCCAGGTATTTTCTACTACAGCATTCCTTTTGACCCCTTCATCCCTCCTATGGCTGCTTCAATGGGGAGTTTATCCAGGATAGCCTGCAGAGGCACCATTGCTTGCACAGCCCCACCCAAACTGGATATCTCGCAGAAACAGCTATAGCTGACACCCCTCTGTAGCTGCAGCCCTCTCGGTATCACCCTGTGGTTATCACAGACTGCTGTAACTGAATGTTTCAATCTCTCTTCTGGTTTTTTCTTGCCAGTACTTTTCCAACCTAAGATAAAGCACCCCCTACCATGCTGTAAAAACCAGAAATGCTATGATATAAAAATAGCCCCACTACATTTATGTGCTCAGCTCTTGGACATTTGTCCTCTGAGCCTCTGCCAGCAGGTCAATTAATTCTGTTTCCTGTAGAAGCTGCAGTGTCCTACCTCTCTGTAAGAGTTTGCCGTAATGCTGCAACATGCCAACTACACCAGTTGTAACATGGGAGTCCCAAATCTGAGATGACACTCATGTAGTGAGATGACACTCATGTAGTGTTTACCTATTCTGAAGAAATCACCTGGAGGTCCAGCAGATAGAGACATTGGTCTTACAAGAGTCACTGATGACAGCCGATTGGTCAGAAGTTCACAACACTGCAGAGTACATACAGCAGTTATATAGTTAACAGATCAAAGTAGGTGTGTAAATCATTGTGAGGAGAATAGAATAATTTAGTCAGGCTCCCTCAGCTCAGGTCGGGTTGGGGGTCATGCAGTACATTTCTTGCAAACAAGTTGTGTGCTGGTGGAGTTAGTGCACATGTGCACCAATGTATCTTTTTAGTTTGTTGCTATTGTGTGTTCTTCAGTTTGTGAAGCAGATTAGCTGGCAGAGAGCTTGCATCTAAAAATAGAGCATGTTTACTCTGCTGGCAGCTGCTCAGTTTTTCTTTGGACTTTGCCAGTAGCAGTTGAGTTTCTGAGTTTCTCCTTTGGACTGTTTAGCTCCTAGATGTGTGTGTGCTGAATAAAGACTATTCCTTCTTCAACCAAGGCTCCAAGGACCTTTTTGCCAGTTACCTAGCTCATAGACCTGTGTGTGAAGGGCTTGTGAATGGGCTTGATGGGTCTATGAGCTCCAGATCCTAGCTCTAGCTCTACAATCATTTTCAGGCTTACTTGCAGCCCCTCACTCAGCTCACATAACTCAGAGTGCACATGAGATCTGCTTGGGTAGATAAGTTAATCTACCCACTAATCTACTGGTACCAGTTTGTTCACATACTTAAGGTCCTGCTCCTTCCAGCATTGTTTGTCTTAAAGGGGATGTGCCTTTCCTTTGGTAACTACCTTGGCCAGGGGCAGCTTCCCAGGGGGGAGGGGGAACTCTGATATGCACAGGAAGGGGGAATAGAGCTATGTCCAACATTACCCTACACCATCATTTAACCAGTCTCTAAAACATTCCAAATTTTCCCTGGTTTTCGTGTCTTTAAATCTCACAAAAAACTGTGCTTTTTCTAGCCTCCTCCTCCAAATTCTTCCAGCCTCTCCTCAACACTCCATTCTAAAGCTGCTTCCACATTTTCCAGTATTTGTTATAAGCAACACCCCGCTCCTCTGATACCAAGTTCCTGTCTTAGTTTGTTTCTTGGCTTGTAAAAAAATATATTGAACTGGATAATTTATAAGAAAATGAAATTTATTGCTTAAAGTTTCAGAGGCTGGGAAGTCGAAAGTCCAGGGAACACAGCTAGTGAAGGCCTTAGCAGTGGTGAGAGTGACCCAGAGGTCTCACATGGCAGAAAATAGCAGAGCAGAGACACTAACTTCCCATACTCTTTTCCTTTAAAGCCCTCAAATCCATGCCATTTAAAATTTATTCACTATGGCATCGTCCTACCATCTAATCACCTCTTCAAGGCCCCACCTTTAAATTACCATAATAAGATTTCCCACCCTCAACAGTTACAGAGGGAATTAAGCTTCTAATATATAAACTTTGGGGACACAGTTCAACCAATCCACAGCACCACCTGAAGGCTGATAATCCCAGCAGGGAAGACAGAATCATTCTTTAAATTATTCATACCTAATGTAACTCAATTGAAAAGTATAAAAAGAACATAACATTCATGGAAGAAATGTTGTTAGAGGAAACAAATACGATGCATCTGCTGATGAGAATTCCCCTTAGTCCATGGTGCCATTGTCAGAAGATTGTCTATATTATTCCCATCTTCACAGCTTTCATTGTTTTTCTACTGGTTTTCCTTATGGAGCTACTCATAAACCTATTTGGTTTTCAAGTTGACAAAACTTTTTGAGGACATGTTGGATACATGAATGCACTCTGATCACCAATCTCCTAATCACTATGACTCTACCCCTTCACTCCTTCATATCTTTCCACTCCACAGTCATCTCAGCCACCCATTTTTGCTATCAGAAACTTGATTTACTTCATCATTTGTCTGTGTGCTTCGTGGAGACTGGGATGAATCTAGATTTTTCTAACCCTAAATGGCAATTTCATTCTCTTTACTACTGATTATCTCAGGAATGGACATGTAGTACAACTCTGAAATGTCATCCTCTCTTCTGCTCTTTAGATGGCATTTGAGACCTTGATGCCTGAAGCTGCTGCAGCAATCTTGAGACCACAAGGGAGTAGCCAACATGCTGAAGATGGCAGGACAGAAATTTGATAAGTACCCAAATCTTTGATGCTGTCAACTCTTGACAGCATTTGGTTAGTAGTCTACCTGCAATTTTGCTTTACATCATTATACTCAGCCCCCAAATTTGTGAAGTATATCTGATTCTCTTTGTATACCAAATAACTTTTGTTTCATCAGCACAATGTGTTTTTCTTATTATATTATCATTTTTTTTTGCATTGCATGTCCACATTCCTTCCTTCTCAATTGATTATTTCAGTGCTGAGCATGAAACCAAAGTCAAGCCAATAAAGCATCCTTTCCTTCTATTTTTAATAGTTAATACTAAGAAAGGAAATTTGTTCCTCTTTGGCCATATTTGTACAATGTTGGAGCCGTTTACCACCAGACTGTCTACCCCTTGAAAGAAGCTGAGCTGATTATAGAATGAATAAAGATGAAGAGGATTAGGGAGGGGAGGGGAGTAGAGACAAAGGGGGAACAGATATAAATGAATAAATGTGTGACTGAGTGTCCTATTGGCCTTTAGTTTTCTGATTCCAGATGTCCCTGAGGCCCAAGTGCCACATTCTACTTCTTCTGGTGTAGTAATTCAATGCCTTCTTCTATTAGAGAACATTAGAACATCTTTCTTTCAAATTTCTTGTGTTGCCTAAGAGTTTAAAGAGAGTATCCCCATAGCTTCCCAAATACCACTGGAGAAGTCACTAGAGGAGCTGAAATATGCCTTGACTTCAGGAGGAAGTTTAAGTCTCAAAAAAAGTGTGTGTCTTTTCTCTTTTACCACCTCCTGCTGAGGAAAACTTTTAATTTATTCTTTATTGAATATAATAACTATCTAGGCAGTGTCCTTCCAAATTGTGGTTTGTCTCAGAACATTAGAATCAATACAAAGAAAAACTTAAAACATATCAGTGAAAGCTCATTGAGTTGGAAGACAGAAGACAAACTTTCTTTTCCTTTCATTCAGACTATAGCAATCCTGCCCAGCATGCATTGGCTTAGAAAGCTTTGGCTGCAATTTGAAATTTGTGGTGGTGATTGTGTGTGTATGTGAGTGTTTATGTGTGTGTATATGTGGTTTTGTGAGCATGTTCCAATTTACACAAGGAAGGAGGGCTTTTTAAAACTTACCTCCCACTTTTGGAATTTTGAGAAGAAAATTTATGACTATTTTGAGATATTTCCATATCTCTGAATGAAAAAAGTGTTCAGGGGATAGAAAGGAAGGGGTTAGGTAGGACAATCACAACTTTCCCTATTCCTTCTTATATAGATCTTCAAATCAGGAGTGTAGTATTTAGTCGAAATCAACATGACAATTATCCAAAAGACCAATATTCTAGTACCTGTTCAGAAAACATGCTAAAGTAGAAGGTGAACATTTTTGGATAACTTTTTATTGCAAACTATTCCCCTTTCTGCCTTCTTCTTTATATGCAGTTAAAGAAGAATTGACCGCATTATGAAATTAGATTCATTCATACAAGTCCGAACATCTGCCACACACAAAAGAGAAAAAAAAGGCAAATGTCCACCAACTGTATCAAGAATTACTGCATATAAATTCTTTTAGCCATGTCTACTGTGTCCAAGCACTGTTCTCTCTACTCATGACAAATACTATTCAAAATGACTTACCTAAGTGGTAATTAGGAGTCTGAGTAAGTATTTCAATAATGCACACGTGTGTGTGTGTGTGTGTGTGTGTGTGTGTGTGTGTGTGTGTGTCCTTTCCTCAGCAGGGGATGGTAAAAGAGAAGACACACACTTTTTCTGAGACTTAAACTTCCTCCCGAAGAATGAGAGAGAGAGTCTTAAGCAGTTAAGTTGGAGAGTACTTTCTAGGGATCTGCCCCTGCAATTAGATATATTTCTGTTTGTCACAGTTTTTTCATAGTTGTTTTCCCTCTTAAATGTATGGGATATGTCTGAATGAAGAAACCCATAGGCTCTTTCAGTAGTTTCCAGCTTTTTTACAACTCACAGGTACCTATTAATGCATCCTCTACCCACATACCCCCCATCACAGCATTAGCAACCCACCTTGATTCCAGCTCTGCATTCTAGATGTTTCAGATCAGGTGTGGGAGGACTGGGGAGGATAAGGGGAGTGTGAGGCATGAATTCCACAGATACAGTGTTGTGCAGATGGCTGTAGCAGAGAAATGACAATGGTGTTTCTAATTTACAGCTGCCTTCCTGGTTCCTCTGAGTTCTGAATTACTGGAACTGACTTTTCAATTTTGGAAAATTATTGAGACCAACTATTGTTATCACTTCCTCTAAATTACATTACGTTTTTCAAAATACCCTTTGTTACAATTTATTGACTTGTTAATGTTTTCAAATAGAATGAAATTAAAATCAAAGATTTCTGCAATGATATACATTACTCTAATTAATATTATTGTATGTTCTAGACCTCTGAAATAATCCTTTTATAATGAACTCATGAATTATCTTCTGCAAGAGGATATGGTGAAAATATTTCCCACTAGGACATATTGAATTATCACTGACTCAAGCTCTTTATGGGCAAAAACATAATCTCTATTTACTCTGACCCAGTGAGAGCAGGAAGTGGTAAACTTTCAGCTCAAAATTTAGTGAATGAAATTGTTCCTGTTAAGAGAATGTGTGTAGTTTAAAGTTAAAAAAGAGAGAGAGAATGTGTGAGTTGACAACCAAGTAATAAAGTTAATCTACTGTCTTTCTCCTGTCTGAAGTTTCTGTCCTTATCCAATAACTTTTAAGCAGGAGGGCAGCCAGCCTATGTTAGTTTGATATTTTTAAGTTCCTTCTGAGTCAGAATTCCTTGTGGTTTCTTTGTTATTTAGTTAAAAGCTGTGATAACCTAGAATGTCAGTAATATCAATAGTTAGATTTATATATAAACTCTAAAGCCTCTTATAAAATGCACATTTTATTTTTCTAACAGATATTTATTCAGTGTCTCTGATATCCCTGGCACTTTTCCAGATGCTGAGGAAAAGTGATAAACAATACAAGCAAGGATCTATTTTCATGGAGTTAATGTTATAGGAAAGTTAGATAGAAAACAAATAATTAAAATGAGATATTTCATGGGAAGATTTCCCAACATTTTTTTTTTCTTTTGCTAAATCTTTGGCTTACTTTCTCAAAACACTCTCATAATAACCGGATGTTATTGTTCTTTGGCCCTCCAGAAATTCAGCAAGCAAAATGCCCTGAACATCTGAAAAAACTGTTGCCACGACTTTTGCTTTGACTGGACCACTTCCACCTGTTCACGGCCATTGCTTTGATTGTGCTTTGTCTTCAGAATTGTACTGGTAAAGCTATGTTATATCTTCTGTTACAATTCTTTGAGAAGTTGCTTCAGGATCTTGATCCCAATGTTTAAAATTTTTATTCATAACTCTACTATTGTCTGCAGCTGATATGAGTATAACTGTTTTGCACCCATCCAGCAGAAAGTTTGCTCAACTGTAATTTTTCAGTTAGAGTTCTGCAATCTGAGCCAATTGGTGTCGGCTATTGTTTCTGCTATTCATCATTGGCCCTTTTCAATTAGAGCATGTAAAGGTTAATTTCTTTACACAAATTGATGCGGATGTATTGCTGCTTCAGGCTTCATCTTCAGCGTGGTCTTGTCCCTTCTTAAAATGAGTTTTCCAATTGTTAATGGCTGATCTTTGGAAAATTGTCCCCATAAACTTTTGTAAAGCCTCAATGATTTCACTATTCTTCCGTTCAGGCTTCACCATACATCTGACATTTGTTCTTGCTTCAATTTTTATTTATTTATTTATTGCATTGAAATATAATTAAATATGCATACTTGTGGGGTACAGACTTGAATATTAATACCTGTGTGCATTCATGAAGGCTGTGCCCAGTCCTATTTCCTGAAGTGTTTCTCCTATGTTTTCTTTAAGAAGTTTTATTGTTTCAGGGTGTATATTTAAATCCTTAATCCATTTTGAGTTGATTTTAGTATACGGCGAGAGGTATGGATCTAGTTTCATTCTCCTGCATATGGATATCCAGTTATCCCAGCACCATTTGCTGAAGAGGCAGTCCCTTCCCCATTGAATAGGCTTGGTGCCTTTGTCAGAGATCAGATGGCAGTAAGTGTGTGGGTTGATTTCTGGATTCTTTATTCTATTCCATTGGTCAGTGTGTCTGTTTTTATGCCAGTACCATACTGTTTTGGTTATTATAGCTTTGTAGTATAGCTTAAAGTCAGGTAGTGTTATGCCTCCAGCTTTATTTTTTTGGCTCAGCATTGCTTTGGCTATGCGTGGTCTTTTATTGTTCCATATAAATGTCTGGATAGTTTTTTCCATTTCTGAGAAAAATGTCTTTGGAATTTTGATGGGGATTGCATTGAATTTGTATATCACTTTGGGTAGTATGACCCCAAAAGCACGGGCAACCAAAGGAAAAATAAACAAATGGGATTATATCAAACTAAAAAGCTTCTGCACAGCAAAAGAAACAATTAAAAGAGTTAAAAGACAACCAACAGAGTGGGAGAAAATATTTGCAAAATATATATCTGACAAAGGATTAATATCCAGAATATATAAGGAACTCAAACAACTGTACAAGAAGAAAACAAGCAACCCAATTAAAAAATGGGCAAAAGAGCTAAGTAGGCATTTCTCTAAGGAAGATATACAAATGGCCAACAGACATATGAAAAAATGCTCAACATCACTCAGCATCCGGGAAATGCAAATCAAAACCACACTGAGATACCATCTAACCCCAGTTAGGATGGCTAAAATCCAAAAGACTATGAACGATAAATGCTGGCGAGGCTGCGGAGAAAAAGGAACTCTCATACATTGTTGGTGGGACTGCAAAATGGTGCAGCCTCTATGGAAAATGGTATGGAGGTTCCTCAAACAATTGCAGATAGATCTACCATACGACCCAGCTATCCCACTGTTGGGAATATACCCAGAGGAATGGAAATCATCAAGTCGAAGGTATACCTGTTTCCCAATGTTTATCGCAGCACTCTTTACAATAGCCAAGAGTTGGAACCAGCCCAAATGCCCATCATCGGATGAGTGGATACGGAAAATGTGGTACATCTACACAATGGAATACTACTCAGCTATAAAAACAAATGAAATACTGCCATTTGCAACAACATGGATGGACCTTGAGAGAATTATATTAAGTGAAACAAGTCAGGCACAGAAAGAGAAATACCACATGTTCTCACTTATTGGTGGGAGCTAAAAATTAATATATAAATTCACACACACACACACACACACACAAACCGGGGGGGGGGGGAGAAGATATAACAACCACAATTATTTGAAGTTGATATGACAAGCAAACAGAAAGGACATTGTTGGGGGGGAAGGGGGGGAGGGAGAAGGGAGGGAGGTTTTGGTGATGGGGAGCAATAATCAGCCACAATGTATATTGACAAAATAAAATTAAAAAAAATAATAATAAAAAAAAATAAAATTAAATTTTCCTTAAAAAAAAAAAAAATACCTGTGTGCAATATGCAATGCTCGAATCAGGAAAATTAACATATTCATCATTACAAAATGCAGTAATTCTTTGTGTCCATTACCCAATTCCTCACTGATTTCCCCTCCCTCTTCCCTTTTTCCACCTTTAGTAACCACATCTCTGTTCTCTCCTTTTGAAAGTTCAATGTATTATTGTGATTGTTGTATCTCTTTCATTCTTTCTCTTTTTTTTCTACTTATTTGTTTATTTTTTAGCTCCCACCTATAAGTGAGGACATGTGGCATTTCTTTTTCTTTGCCTGGCTTATTTCATTTAACATAATTTTCTCCAAGCTTATCTGTGTTGCTGCTAATGGCAGAATTTCATTCTTTTTTACAGCACAGTAGTATTCTGTCTTGTATATATACCACATTTTTCTTACCCAGTAATTCACTGATGGACATTTAGGTTGGTTTCAACTCTTGGCTATTGCAAACAGAGCTGCGATGAACATAGAAGTGCAGGTATCTCTTCTTAAATGAGGATTTCCATTCCTTTGGGAATATACCCAACAGTAGGATTGCTGGATTGTATGTAAGTTCTATCTGTAATTGTTTGAGAAACCTCCATACTGTTTTCCATAATGGCTATATTAATTTACAGTCCCACCAACAGTGTAGGAGAGTTCCTCTTTCCCCACATTCCTGCCAGTATTCGTTATTCTGTCTTTTTGGTAATGGCCAGTCTAACTGGGGTGAGATGATGTCTCAGTGTGGTTTTTATTTGTGTTTCTCTGATGCTTAGTGTTGTTAAGCATTTTTTCATATCTCTGTTGACCATTTGTATATCCTCCTTTGAGAAATATCTATTCAGCTTCTTCGCTCATTTTTTAATTGGGTTACTTGTTTTTCCCCCTATTAGGTTGTTTGAGTTCCTTGTATATTCTGGATATTAATCCCTTGTTGGGCACATAGTTTGCCAATATTTTGTCCCATTGTGTAGGTTGTCTTTTCACTCTGTTGATTGTTTCCTTTGCTATGTAGAGGTTTTTTAGCTTGATCTTAGCAGAATTCATGTTGCTCTGATCGGGGCTCTTTTGAAACTGATATTTTACCTTCCCTCATGTCTCAAACCAAATCTTGTTCAAACATATGACAACAAGCTAGTACAAGTTTATTTTGGTACAAAAAATTGAAATCCATGCATAGTTTCTTTATAATACATATTTTTCATGAACTTTTTTAGACCCCCTTATAATCTACATAGGGAGTAATAGTTCTTTGAGAGTTTACTATCAAGGTTAGTTATTTCAATTATCTTGAGGGGTAATAATGAAAAATAATATTTTGTAAGGATCTGTACAGTTTAATATCCCTAAAAGGTAGGTATTGCACTGAAGTCAGGAAACTGCTTTTCACACAGACTGGGGAACCACTGTTACCCACACTTTCTGCCTGTGAGTTCCATGTTTTCTGTTTTTTTTTAAAATATATATATTTCATTAGATGGAGAACAAGAACCTAGTATAAAAACACATTTGATTCATTTATTTGTTTATCAAGTATTTGTATGGAACATAATTGACTATTTAGGTATAACAAATTTATCTGAATATGGACTAAAATTTTTAGGAAAAACAAATGTTTAGAAAGGCAAAAAAATTCATAGAACTATAAGTGATATAATATTGGAACATTCATTTTTTAAAATCATTTTGAAAAGTTACTTTAACTTTCCTTTGGGTCCTATTATGTATTTCTTTTAATCTTATAACTTTTTAATTAGAAATGACTTTTTCAGTGACCTCTAAAGTTGTTGTTAAACTCTCAGTGTTTAATGGGGTTTAATATAGCTTTCTTTAATTCCACAACAATAACAGATATGATATTTTTAGCACAAAAATGATTAGATTCTTTTTTAGGAAAAAAATTTTGTCTCATTTTAATTAATTGAAGTGAATATTAAGCAAGCAGATATTTTCAAAGGAAGACTCTTCTTTTTAAAACAAGAATATTATTGAATATAATTTACTCAGCCTTATAATGTGCTTCTTAATTAGAATTTTTATAGCAAAATGAATAAAAGGAAATCAGTTATATATTTAATTTGTCTCTTTAGCCTGCTTTTAAAATAGTCATTTATCTATAAGCCTTTCCCCACTGAATTGCTCTTCTCCAGCTATTCCGTCTCCGTGAGAGGTGCGACTATCCACCAAAATTCACCAGCCAGGTCTTATATTCAGATGGTCCACACTGATGCTACCATACTATTATTTATTGGTGGCATCTGTTCTGAATGTCAGTGCTCATGGACCTATCATTAAATGGTGAATATGATCTTTGTTCTGACCTTCCACATCCAATAGAATTGCTTCTCTCCATCTCTGCTGCCATCACCTGATTCAAGCCAGCCTTACCAACCTATTGGTTTACTATGAATGGACAATCATGCATACATAAGTACATAAATAAATACCCAAAATTAAGTGAAACCACCTACCATTTAATATCAACTTCATTTTACAAGTGAAAGGTAACTTTACAGAAACTAAAACCATAATTTCAGAGTGAAAGATTGTGCTTTGAATTACATTTGGCTTAATAAAAAACCATGCAAGGTCTGCTTTTTTTCTCTCTGATTTCACAGCAGAACAGTGAAAACTTTATCACAGGCCTGCACAAATCCACAGGTCAATTTTAGGACTCTGTCAATTTCCCCTTCTTTTTCCAACAGAAACTCAGTTGTTTACCCCTCACCCTATCTCTTACTTTTCAGTAGGAAGAAAAAGAAAATGTGAAATTAGAAATGTCCTCTCTGTGATTCCAGGCCTCTCTGATCTGGGTCAATAAGGGCAGGAATGGGGCACAGTCAGAGAAGTCTTATGTGTTACAAGGGGGCTGTTTTAAGGAGTCATATTACTGCCCAATCTACATCTACCACAGTGTGATCTGATCTCTTTTCACATCCACATGATTGTTCTTTCAGGACTCACCTTTGAAGTCTCTATACTTTTTCCTGTGATGTCTGCAGTTCTCTAATTACTTTTGGAATTGTTTTCTGAGGGTTGTTCTTTGAGGAGTTCTTTCTTTGAACTGATCTTAACAGTATGTTAAGAAATATACATTCTTTTCTTTTCTTTTTTGCTGCAACAAATGAAACTTGAAGGAAGTCAATGACTGACTATTTATGTTTCCCTTGCACTCATACCAATGCCTGATATATAGTGAATTCTGTGTCTTTAGTTAAAATAAACAAGGTAAAGTTCTAAACATTACAGGTTATATTATAATGAAAAACAATAATCCCTGCCTCACCCCTCCCTGACCTATTCCCCATAGACCATCACTTTGAAAACTTTCAATTTTTCAATACTTAATAACTTATTTATTGCTATTGATTGATTTACCTGCTATAAACATCATCTCTTGACTTCTAACTATTAAATATGAGGATTTAGCTCAGCAACAGTCTCCTGAATTTTGATAGTTGAATTGTTTTTGTTTATCCATTAAATAAATATTTAATGAGCACTGACTATGTGTCAGGTCCTACCCCAGTCATTGGAGATATATCAGTGAATGAGACTAGAAAAAAGTCCTGTCTTCTTCAAGTTCTAGTTAGGGTGTACAGAATAAATGCAGTAAGTAAAACATACAGTATTTTAGAAGGTACTAAGTACTAAGGAGAAAAATAAAACAGGTGAATAGGTTAGGATGTGGGGGGAAGAATTTTACTTTTTAAAATAATATCATCAAGGAAGATCTCTCTGAGAAGGTAACATTTGAGCAAAAACTGGAAGCAGGTGGTGGCACGAACTATGTGGATATCTGGGGGGAGAAGGGTTCAGTTATAGAAAATGGCAAGTGCAAATTCCTGAGGTGCAGCGTGCTTGCTCTATTTGAATAAAAACAGCAGAGGCTGTGTGGCTGAGATGAAGTGAGAAAAGTGGAGGGAATAGGAATTATAATACATTCAAGTGCAGAGATTATATAGGTGGCAAAAGTTCAGGATGGGTTGCATTTTAAACATTAAGACTTGTTGAGACCAGTAAGAGTAGAGAAGACAAGATGATCAAAGACTGATTTTGGGTCATCCAATTTCCAGAGGTTTGGGAAATGCAAAAAGAGACAGAAAAGAAGCAGCTAGGGTGTAGGAGAAAAAACAGGAGAAAACGCCTTCTTTGAAGATAAAGATGAAAGTCAATCTACATTAAATGTTTGTTCAAGTAATGCGCAGACTGCAAAATTACCATTGAATGTAGCAATATAAAGATAATTTCTGATCTTCATAAAAGCAGTTTCTGTGAAATCATAAGATCAAAAGTCTGGAGAGAGTTTAGGATAGTTTGGGAGGAGAGACATTGGAGACAAGGATTTCATTAAAGGAGTTTCATACTAAAGTCAAAAGAGAAATTAAACTGCAGTTAGAGGAGGAAGTTGAGATAAAAAATTATTATTTTTTTAAGATTGAGGAAATAACAGGTGTTTGTTTCCTGATGTAAATGATTCAATGAAGGAAGAAAATCTTAAACCTGTATGAAAAGGAAAACCAGTAGAGCAAAATCCTTGGGTAGGTGGAAGGGGAAGGGACCTCCTATACAAGTGGCAGTGTTATTAGGTAGGAGCACTATCTAACTTCTTTATTCATTATCTTTAAGTCTTTAAATCTATGTATTTCAATCACTATTTTTTTTTTATTTCCTAGACTTCAGGCAACATCTCTTGCCTTCCCTCTATGTAAAATGAGGAGATTTCCACTTCTACCACCCCTTTCACTTCAACCCCTGCTCTAATTCCTAACTCTTGTCATGTATAAATGGAAAACAGTCATGTTGTGTTCTGTAACCATAAAGAAGTTTTTTCTGCTTTTAGTATAAGATAATTTCAAACAATGGGGCAGAGTGTAAATTTTCAGTTTCAGGAACCAACTGATTGTATTTTCTATTTTCTTACCCACCATCAGTTGTTAACAATTAGCAACATTTTAATTACCCTTCTAGTTTGCATGTTGTACTTTCTAGAACTGCTGTATCTGTCACAATGAGGTGCCATTTTATTGTCTTTCTGTGTTAGTTTCCTTGTTTTTAGAGTGCTCATGATGTCTTCTTTCTTTTTTAAACTGCCATTTTACTGGACTGTAGTCTCAAAAAAATTCTTAGAATTATTTACTTGTGATAGACTTTTTGAATTCTTGCACATCCCACGAACCTTTATTATTCCCTTATTCCTAAATGTTTGGGTGGTTACAGAATTCCAAATTCAAATTCATTTTTTCTTAGGACTTTGAAAGCATTGCTCTATATTTCCCAGTGTCTAGTATTTACTCATGAGAACTCTGAAGTAACATTCCCTTTGAAGAGATTTTGTTTCTTTCTTCTCTGAAAGATTTCAAGCCTTTTCTGTTTATCTGTGGGATGAGATAAGAATATGTCTTACGTGGGCTTTTTATTTTTCATTCAAACAACTGGGTATTTGGTAATACTTTTTAACATGAAGATTCCCCTCCTTGTGCAGCTTTGAAAAGTTCCTTTATATAATGTCTTTGAAAATTTCCTTCTTTCCATTTTCTGTTTTTATTTGTTTCATACTTCCTCTTCATGGGATTCCTGTTATTTGAATCTTGGAATCCTGAATTTTCCTCACTGTTTCCATTTTTTCCCCCCTAATTCTTTGCCTTTTTGCAAAGATTTCTTCATGTTTCTTCACGTTTTGCTTCTAACCTATCAGTCAATTTTACGTTTCTTCACTAATAGTTTTTAATTCCCAACTTGCTTTTGTTTTATGGATGCTTTATCTTTCTGCTTCTCTCTAAGGACACTAATTGAAATAATTTTTTTTTTTTTTAAATTTTATTTCGTCGATATACATTGTGGCTGATTATTGCTACTCATCACCAAAACCTCCCTCCCTTCTCCCTCCCCCCTCCCCCCCAACAGTGTCCTTTCTGTTTGCTTGTCGTATCAACTTCAAGTAATTGTGGTTGTTATATCTTCTCCCCCCCCCCCCCGGGGTTTGTGTGTGTGTGTGTGTGTGTGAATTTATATATTAATTTTTAGCTCCCACCAATAAGTGAGAACATGTGGTATTTCTCTTTCTGTGCCTGACTTGTTTCACTTACTATAATTCTCTCAAGGTCCATCCATGTTGTTGCAAATGGCAGTATTTCATTCGTTTTTATAGCTGAGTAGTATTCCATTGTGTAGATGTACCACATTTTCCATATCCACTCATCTGATGATGGACATTTAGGCTGGTTCCAACTCTTGGCTATTGTAAAGAGTGCTGTGATGAACATTGGGGAACAGGTATACCTTCGACTTGATGATTTCCATTCCTCTGGGTATATTCCCAACAGTGGGATAGCTGGGTCGTATGGTAGATCTATCTGCAATTGTTTGAGGAACCTCCATACCATTTTCCATAGAGGCTGCACCATTTTGCAGTCCCACCAACAATGTATGAGAGTTCCTTTTTCTCCGCAACCTCGCCAGCATTTATTGTTCAGAGTCTTTTGGATTTTAGCCATCCTAACTGGGGTTAGATGGTATCTCAATGTGGTTTTGATTTGCATTTCCCAGATGCTGAGTGATGTTGAGCATTTTTTCATATGTCTGTTGGCCATTTGTATATCTTCCTTAGAGAAATGCCTACTTAGCTCTTTTGCCCATTTTTTAATCGGGTTGCTTGTTTTCTTCTTGTAAAGTTGTTTGAGTTCCTTATATATTCTGGATATTAATCCTTTGTCAGATGTCTATTTTGCAAATATTTTCTCCCACTCTGTTGGTTGTCTTTTAACTCTGTTAATTGTTTCTTTTGCTGTGCAGAAGCTTTTTAGTTTGATATAATCCCATTTGTTTATTTTTCCTTTGGTTGCCCGTGCTTTTGGGGTCGTATGCATGAAGTCTGTGCCCAGTCCTATTTCCTGAAGTGTTTCTCCTATGTTTTCTTTAAGAAGTTTTATTGTCTCAGGGTGTATATTTAAATCCTTAATCCATTTTGAGTTGATTTTAGTATACGGTGAGAGGTATGGATCTAGTTTCATTCTCCTGCATATGGATATCCAGTTATCCCAGCACCATTTGCTGAAGAGGCAGCCCCTTCCCCAGTGAATAGGCTTGTTGCCTTTGTCAAAGATCAGATGGAAGTAAGTGTGTGGGTTGATTTCTGGATTCTTTATTCTATTCCATTGGTCAGTGTGTCTGTATTTATGCCAGTACCATACTGTTTTGGTTATTATAGCTTTGTAGTATAGCTTAAAGTCAGGTAGTGTTATGCCTCCAGCTTTATTTTTTTGGCTCAGCATTGCTTTGGCTATGCGTGGTCTTTTATTGTTCCATATAAATGTCTGGATAGTTTTTTCCATTTCTGAGAAAAATGTCTTTGGAATTTTGATGGGGATTGCATTGAATTTGTATATCACTTTGGGTAGTATGGACATTTTCACTATGTTGATTCTTCCAATCCAAGAGGATGGGATATCTTACCATCTTCTTGTATCCTCTCTAATTTCTCTCAGCAGTGGTTTGTAATTCTCATTATAGAGATTTTTCACCTCCTTGGTTAACTCAATTCCTAAGTATTTTATTTTTTTGGTGGCTATTGTAAATGGGCAGGCTTTCTTGATTTCTCGTTCTACATGTTCACTATTGGAGAAATGAAATAATTTTTTAAAGTGCTCTTCTCTTGCCTAAATTATTTACCTTTTATTTTTTCTGGCTTAGCTGTTTAGTTTGTTTCACTTAGTTATAGTCTCTCTCCCTTCCCCTGTCTTTTTGCATATATGTGTGGATCTGTAGTGGTAATTTTATACTTAAGAATGAAGGAAATATTTTTCTTGAAAAGTGGAGTGGGTTTCTGTATTTGACTCTAAGTTTATATGGAATGCTCGCATGAATAGACACACTAACTGGGAATTATGAGAAAAATAATGGGACTTTTGGACTGTGCAGTTAGATTTCAGAATAAACAGACAAGAAGTAAGTGAGCTGAATGTATTTTTCACTTAAATCCAAAAAGGTGAATTTACTATGTTGGCTCTGGAGTAATGCTAGCTCTTCATCTGCACTTCATTTGTTATTTTAAAAGAGTAGATTCCTCTCCTTTTATTGTTTATTCGTGTGTGTGTTCACGTGTGCATGTGTGTGTATGTTTGCTTTTGTTTATTTGCTTATTTTTGTTTTCTACCCACTGGGTGTGGCAGATTATACTTTCCAAAAATAGCTATGACAGTATATCTCATTACCATGTTCTTCTTATAATGTAATATTAATTGTTTTCCCCACGATAGGGGGAAGGAGGTCCATGTTCCCTCTCCTTGGATTGGTGGGCCTGTTATTATGGCATAAATGATGTTTTGTGATTTTGGAGATGAAGTTCCAAAAGTCAAGGCAACTTCTTCCTGGTCTTTTTTGTGATATTCACCCTTGGAATCCATTCTCCGTGAAGTAAGGAACAAAGTAGTTACATGCATTAGCCACATATACGTGTACTGCTTGATAGCCCCTACTGAGATCCCATGAGAGCCACTATCAAGTACCATGCACATGAATGAACAAGACTGCAGATGATTCCAGCCCCCATGTCATTTAGTCATATCAACCTTCAAGTTGTCCCAAACGATACCACCACGTAGAATAGAGAGGACCTGTTTCCCCTGAGCTCTCTCCGAATTGCAGTTCTGTGAGCAAAATTTAGCACTAAGTTTGGGAGGTTTGTTGCCTAGCAACAGATAACTGGGACATTGTGCTGCTTGTTCTTCTGCATTTGTAGATGAGAGAGGATGATACAAAGAAGTAGGAAATGCTATTCAAGGGTAAAACTCTTGAAATGGAGGACTTAATTATTCCTTCTATTTGCATCTCTTTTTCTGCTACCAGTTTCTCCCTTCCTGCCACTATAAGCTGAAATCCTCACTGAACTCTGCAAGGATAACTGGCTCACCTTCCCCTGGAGCTTCCTTCCATGCATTGCTGTAGTCTCTGCACTCTTTCATCCACAGGCAATCACTTTCATTATGCCTTTCAGGATTTTGGAAATCTCTCATATGTTTATCAGTTCTCTTTTGTTTTAATCGCCAGTATGTTTTCCTCATTTTGGATTCCTTTCCTGTAGTTTTCATCAGAGATATATATTTTTTCTGATTTGCATTTGTTTTATTATTAAAGGGGTTGAATATATTTTTATAGAATTAATGATAATTTGCGTTTCAACGTAAACTTTTAAAAATTTTATTAATTCTGAAAGGTCACAAAGATCTCAAACTAAATGTATTTTTGAGAATGAAAATTTCTACACAGAATAACAAGTAAACTTTACAATAATAACAAGCATCTTTTAAAAATTATTTTATTGTGGTAGGAACTCTTAACATGAAATCTACCCTCTTAATTTTTTTTTAAGTGGACAATACAATGTTATTAACTGTAAGCACAATGTTGTGCAGCAAACCTCTAGAAATTATTCATCTTGTATAACTGATATAATTTTATGCCTGTTGATTAGCAATTCCCATTTCCCCCTCCCCTTATCCCTGGGAAATCATCATTCCACTTTCTGATTCAATGAGTTTGATTAGTTCAGATAAATGTTATAAGTGGAATCATGCAGTATTTGCCCTTCAATGACTGGCTTATTTCATTTAGTGTAATTCATCAAGGTTCATCTATACTGTTGCATATTGCAGAATTTCCTTCTTTAAGTCTGAATAATATTCTATAATATAAATATACCACATCAAAGTTTAAAAAGAAATAAACACTTGCATTTAGTCCACATTGTGAAGGAGATGCTCTAATAGTTTTGTGAATTAATTTACAGTTGCATCTTGTGTAAGTTAGACATTTACT
The DNA here is from genome assembly GCF_027409185.1 of Cynocephalus volans. Lineage (NCBI taxonomy): Eukaryota > Metazoa > Chordata > Mammalia > Dermoptera > Cynocephalidae > Cynocephalus > Cynocephalus volans. Next base: position 50,547,957 of record NC_084478.1, read on the forward strand.
TGTTATTCTCTTAGTATCAAGACGCAATGTTTATAAACAGTGTGTGAAATAAGAAAATTAGGACTTTATGCAAATCTATCCAACAGAACTTTCTAAGTGATGAAACTGTTCTGTTCTGTGCTGTTCAATATAGTAGTCACTACACACATGTGGCTATCGAGTACTTAAAATGTGGCTAGTGAACTGGGGAACTGATTTTTAAAAAATTTATTTAATTTTAATTTACTTATATTTAAATAGTAATATGTGGTTAATAGCTATTGTATTGGGTAGCTTAGCTTTAAATCATACTTGCCCTTGAAACTAAGGATGAGTAATACTTTGCAATGCTTTAACGACAATTGGAACACTACCATTTAAAAAAATTTCTAAGATACAGTAACTTTTCAGTGGAAGTTTTCATATGTAGCTATAATTTTAGTCTCTCTGAAAGGCTTTTAGTCTCTCTAACTTGCTTTATGTTTTCTACTTCTTTTATTTGTTCTAGTAGTAATTAATTGTCTCACATGGAATGCAACTCCTTCTAAAACATCTAGTCATGACCACATATAACATGAGTTTTAATTAAAAGTAATATTTTTCATATAATAGCATGTAGACTGATTTTATATTTATCTATCCATTTATTCATTTATTTCTTACTTCTTTGCCTTTATCAGTGTCAAAATTCCTTATGTATTTCATAGTAATGTTGACTATTCAGTGCCTTAAGCCATTCCCATAATATAAAAAGAATTTGAAACAGAGATTAAGAAAAAATTTTTTAAAAAAGCAAAAAAATTAGTAAATGGAAAGTGTAACAAACAATATGAAACATTTCTTAAAATAGAGATACAATCATGTATATATATGCTTAGATTAAGTACACACATACTTCCCACTATTCACATATTAAGAATGCATTTGCTTTGGGCATGATGGATATTAATATATTTAATCCTTTTGTAAAAATGTTACATACTGAACATTTCATAGATGTATAAAGGTGCTATTGTTCCCCTGAAATTCACTGAAGCCTGATCCCCATTTTAAGAAGTTGGGAAATCAGACTATGACAAGGTTGAAAGGTGGGGCCTTTAAGAGGTGATTGGATCATGCTGGCTATGCCCTTAGTGAGTGGAGTAATGGGTTAACAGTTTAGCAGGTTGTCATGGGAGTGACACTCATGGCTTTATAAGGAGAACAAGTGAGCACGTTAAAGAGCTCTTGCCATTCTCCCCATGTGATACTGTGGTTGTCATGGGACCCTGTAGAGTGTTCCCACCCAGAAGAAGGCCCTCACCAGATGTGCCTCCTGGACAGTGGAGTTCCCAGCCTCCAAACTGTAAGAAATAAATTTCATTTTCTCATAAATTACCTAGTTTCAGGTATTCTATTATAAGCAACAGAGAAAACAAACTAATACAAAAGGAGAAAAAAATTACACCAAATCCTACTCTCCAAAGATAACTCCTATAGATAACTCCTATAGATAATTTCTGAAGACCATTTGCACAGACATCCTATGCTATCTTTACGACAGAAAAATATTTTGGAGGTGCAAAATATTGTGTTGGACTTCAGGAGCAGTATCAGAGAGTCAACCTTCCTTTTTCAGTCAAAATAAAAATGCATCAAAATTGTTTTTTTCCACTCTCTATATGCCATCTAGTAGAGATTTATTTATTTTTCACTTAAGAATTTTCCCTTAATTTCTTTTCTAAATAGACACATGACTCTGTTTGTTTTTGAACAGCAACAATATTATATCTAAAAACTTCTCCTGGGTGAATTGTACCTGATATTTGGCAAAATTTAATGCGCAAATAAACCTTAATAATTTTATAAAATATTAATTAAATATTTTATAAAACATAAAAATATGGATTTTAAAATTTGCATCTATTCATTTTTTTCACTTATTATTAATTAATTTAATCTATAGCAGCTATGCACAAGACATTTTGCCTGGCACAGGATAGTAGTAAATAAAATTGATAATGTCTTTCTTTTTTACATTTTATCAGGGAAAAAAGATTTGAAGTTGTAAAATATTGTAGTTTCCTTTGGAGATGAAAAATAGTATAAATGGAACACACATATATAATTCATTTTAGGGCCTTGCTTATTGATTGAAATATCATTACTTTTGTTGAAAAAACAGCTGCACATTGATGTCAGCTGGGCACATGTGTACATGTAAAAGGTTGTAAAATGTCTACTATACATTTCTACTAAATATCCCCTAAGAAAAAAAATAATGATGTGTAGTGAATCACTTAAATATATCTGATAAAATATCAGTATCTCCTCAAAGTCTGGATGATGTGCTTTAAATTAATAAAGCTTCCGGTTTGCTTCATTTTTTCACAAAGTTTTAGTACCCTTCAAAATGTCTTCACTACATTGAGTCTAAAAATTTGTCCCTAAGTATCAATAGAAAAGGGCTTTTTCAAATCAATTTGTTTTTCCTGTCTCAAATCCTGGGATAATACACATTAAATATTTTGTGAAAGTATTCTATAATGTTCATTTTTTTATTTCAACTGGAGTGAAATGACAATGTAGTGGGTATAAAATGAAACTCACTGAAGGAAATGGATTTTCTTTACCTTAAAATCTATTTGATATTTGTCTTTTTAAAAATTTTTACTTTTCGGCATTTAATAATTGTACATATTTATAGGGTGCAGAGTAATGTTTTGGTATACATATACAGAGTGTGATGATAAAATCAGTCTAATTAGCATCCCTACTGCTGCAAACATTTATTATTTCTTTGGGATAAGAATAGTTGAACTCCTCTCTTCTAGTCATTTGAAAATACACAGTAAATTATTGTTAGCTATAGATGCCTAGCTCTACGATAGAATACTAGAACTTATTCTTCCTATCTGGCTGTAATTCTGTATCTGTTAACCAGCCTCTCCTATTCCTTCTCTTTCTCCCCCCTACCCTTTCCAGCCTCTAGCAAACACAATTCTACTGTCTATTTTTTATAAGCTCAACTTTCTTTTGCTCCCACATAGGAGTGAGAACATGTGATGTTTAGCTTTATGTGCCACAATAGCCAAGACACAGAATCACCTAGCTGTCCATTGGCAGATGAATGAGTAAAGAAAATGTGGCATATGTACACAATGGAATAATACTCGGCCATAAAATGAATAAAATCCTTTCATTTGTGGCAATGTGGATGAGCCTGGAAGACATTATTTTAAGTGAAATAAGTATATATCTATTTTTACAATTGCTTGTGAATCTCAAATATCTCAAAAAAGGTTTAGTTAAAAATTATTATAGTGTTAACTAAAATTGCATAGAGGAGGACAGAGAAGAAGGAGGGAGAAAGTTTATAATAGTCTTTATTGTCATTGTTCATGGTATGTTACTAAAATCCCTTTCTAAGAATGATGAGATTAAGGGTACTATGTTGAGGTATGAATTTAATTTTGGGATACAGAAAGGATTAATAAGCAGTATCAAACAAAAAACAATTTATAAACAGATGTCCAGGATAAAAATAGTGTATATGATATGATCTCATTGATGTAATATTAAGTGTTTGTGTGTGTGTATTCACGTCTATGAATGTTTAAATAATCTATATGAAGAAATAGCTGCACATAAAAAAACACACAATTCTCCAGTAAAACACAGTAACAAGCAAATTCATTAACAGAAAGAAGTATACATAAGTGATAAAGGTTGACTACAGTACTTAATCTAAATATTACATCAAAAGTCTAATTATAGTCAAGCAGCATTAGGAAGGAACTCACTGAGTTTCACACAATTGAATATTATTGATCAGTGTTTTAAAGGAAATAAAAAGATATTTTCTTCTGGAGAATGAACTTGGGGAAAAGAGGATCGGTTAACTTGCAAACAGATTATATTAGAAAAATTGTAGAGGGGGCTAGTTTAAGAAGTTAAATTATGTCATTATTATATGAAATAAATTTTATATGTGTCTTTCCATCAGTACTCTAATTTGAGGGCTAAAAAGATGCACTAATTTAAAATATAAAACTGTTTAAAGTTTATGTCCAGTACATAAAGAGATTTATGTGGCAATTGATAACTCTTTTACCCGTTGCCAAATTTCTTTACTTCTTAGAATTCCCTTTTTGTTGTGTTACTGAAGGTTTATTTTCTATGCCATTCCTGATTTACATGCATATACTCTCTGCCAATTTTTTAATAAAAAGACGTAACAGTCTGTGAGCTGAGGCACCAGGATACTCAGAAAAAAGCATATTCTAATTCTGCTGCTCCAAAGGGAGGTGAACTTTTATTCCTAATTGGAAAAAGTTGTTATAGAATGAGGAGTGAGACTCAACGTAATAGCTACACCTAGCACTATGAGCTCAGAAACTAGTATTACTGGTGACTGAGAAACACATAGTCATTCACTACTTGCACTTGTGTGTGTCAGAAATCCAATGCGAATAAACTAAAGTTACTTGATTTTCTTGAAAATTAACTCTATTCAAATGAATTTGACTTTTTTTTACCCTAGAAATAAAAACCTAGCACAATATTTCCTAAATTGTGTTTTTTGGATTATTATCCCAGGTTATCACAGGTAATACTTGAGTAATTTACTTCAATATGTGTCTAGAGCTTTATCTCATATTTTGTTTTTTCTGTAAGAAAGTAAATTATGCATAAATATGCCAATCTATGTTGTTTAATGGTGAAGTTTAATTCATTTAAATTTAAAGCAATCACTGATAAGGAAGGACATTAGCATTCTGTTTATTGTTTTTGTGTGTCTTATAGATTTTTTGTCTCTCTTTACTTCTTCCCACAGGTTTTGGTATGATGTATCGTTAACTCCATTAGTTTCAAGAAATTTTTTGATTTCTTCTTTAATTTATTCTTTGACCCATAATTTGTTCAGGAGCTTGTTGTTTAATTTCCATGTATTTGTATAGTTTACAGAGTTTCACTTGTTACTAGTTTTAATACGTTTTGGTCTGAAAAGATACTTGAAGTGATTTCAAGTTTTAAAAATATGTTGAAACTTGATTTGTGATCTAATATGTGGTCTATCCTGTGGTCTATCCTGGAGAATGTTCCATGTGCTGATGAGAAGAATTATATTCTGTGGTTGTTGGATGAAATGTTCTATACATGTCTGCCAACTCTAATTGGCCTAATGTGTGGCTTAAATCATGTGTTTCTCTGTTGATTTGTTGCCTAGATGATTTGTCCAATGCTAAGAGAAGGGGTGTTCAGGTCCTCAACTATTGTCATATTTGGGTCTATTTCTTTAGGTCTAATACTGTTTGCTTCATATATCTTGGTGCTCCAGCATGGTGTGTATATATATATGTGTGTGAATATGATGTATCCTTGCTGGATACGTCCCTTTATCATTATATAATGGCCTTTTTTGTCTCTTTTTATAGTTTTTGCTTTAAATTCTACTATATCTGATAGAGAAATAGCTCTCCTGCTTGTTTTTGGTTTCCATTTGTGTGGTATACCTTTTTCCACTCCTTCTTTATTGGTCTCTATGTTTTTTCACATGTCAGGTGAGTCTCTTCTGGACAGCATATAGTGGGTCTAGCTTTTTACTCCAATTAGTCAATCTGTGTCTTTTCAGTGGGGGGTTTAATCCATTTACATTTAGGTGTTATTGAAAGGTATTGTCTTACTACTGGTATTTTATCAATTTTCATTTGGATGTTTTAAATATCTTTCAAATGCCTTTCTTCCTTTTTTATTGTTTGTTTTTGGTGTTCGTCAGTGTTTTGAGATGGTAAGATAAATTTTCTATCTCCTTCTTGTTTGCATTTTTGTTCTGCCAGTGGGTTTTTTCTTTCTTTCTTGTGTATTCATGGTAGTGATTATTGTTTTTTTGGATTCCAGGTTCAGGACTCTTTTTATGATTTCTTGTAAGGCTGGTTGTGTGATGGTGAACTCCAATGGTTTTTGTTTGGGAAATACACTATTTCTCCCTCATTTCTGAAGGATAACCTTGTAGGGTATAATATTCTTCGCTGGCAGCTTTTTTCTATTAGTATTTTGAGTACACAATCCCTTTCTCTTCTGGCCTACAGAATTTATGTTGAAAAGTCTGTTGTTAATCAGATAGGGACTCCCTTATAGGTGAGTTGACAATTTCTTTTACGGTTTTCAGGATTCTCTCTTTGTCTTTGAGTTTTGACAGTTGGACTATAATGTGTCTAGCAGAGGACCTTTTTGAATTGAATCTGTTTGGAGATTTTTGATCCTCCTTGATCCTCAGGTCCATGTCTCTCCCTATAACTGGGAAGTTTTCCACTATTATTTCACTGAATATATTTTCTGTGCTTTTTCTTTTCTCTTCCCTTTCTGGAACACCTATGATTCAAATGTTTGTTCACTTAAGGTTGCTAGGCAGATATCTTAGGTTTCCTCCTTTTTAAAAAAACAAATCTTTTTTCTTTTTTTGGTCTGCTTGGGTTATTGTGAAAGGACTGTCTTTGAGATCAGAAATTCTTTCTTCTGTTTGCAGTAGCCTGTTTGCTTAAGCTCTCAGTTGTACTTTTTCTTTCATTGAATGAATCCTTCAGTTTCTGGAGCTCGGCTACATTCTTTTTAAGATATTAATCTCTTTGTAATTTTCCTTCTTAATATCCTGCATACTTTTTCTCATTTTATTGTGTTGCCTAACTGAGTCTTCGTGTATCTCATTGGGTTTCTTTAAGACTGTTGGTCAGAATTCCTTTTCATTCATTTCAAGGGTTTCCTGCTCTATGGGCTCTGGTAATTGAGAATTATTGTATTCCTTTGGTGTGTCATATTTTCTTGGTTTTTTGTATTTCTAATATTTCTGTATTTGTGTCTGGTCATCTGCTAGAACAGTTGCTTCTTCTATGACTCTGGAGTGGGCTTTGAGGAGAAAGACTTCATCTTGTGGTTGTGTTTTATATTGACTCGAGTAGGGTGTTTTAGTATTGGTTCCAAGTAGATGCAGTAGTGTAGTTTCTATGTGGATACTTGAGCTGTATTCAGTGCTGGAGTTACTCTACTGGGGACCTTCCTTGTGTCAATGCAGTCAAGTGATCAGTGGGTCTCCTGCTGAAGTGGCAGTGGCTGCTGCTGTGGTGGCAAGCAACCCTTGCTGGGGCACTGATGGCAAGCCACCCTTGTGGCAGTGTTGGCTGTGGAGGACCACCCATGTGGCTGTGTTATCAGAGGCAGCAGTGGGCCCACCACATGACAGCGCTCTGTGCTCCCACTGCACATCAGCTGGGGCTGCTATAGGCTCCTCAGGGTCCCCATGCTCCTGCTGGTATTTGGCATACCAAATATTAGTTCTATTTGTGCCATTTTTTTCTTGAGTAACAAATGATGAAGTGATTTCTCCACCATAAAATTTTAAAAATTAAAAATAAACCACAATGAGCAATTAATGTATCATAGTGCAGTTATCAACAATGTAATTTAAACTGTGTACTTCTAGCAACTTTGAGCATTTTTATGTCAAAATTATTATAAAACTAAATGTAAAGACAAAATTTTGTACATGTGTCTCTCTCAGTTTTAGTTTTTAGCCTAATATAGGTTTAGAGTTGAGGTATTTACTGAGATTGAATATTGAAATACTACAACCAACCACAATACCAGAAATATAATTTGACCTTGGAAATTAGTTTCTATTTATGGTAGGAAAAAATAATAATGTAATAGAGCAGTCAGCTAAGAGAGATGAGCCAGCAATCCATATTGCCTTACCCCAATCAAAAATTAAGATGTTTTAAAAATAAGGTTTCAATCCCTCTGAAAGCTAGTATATTTCTTTTATACTCTTAATCCCAGAGTGGACCATTTCATGGTTCCACTGGAAACTAGGGTCTTTTCCAGGACTCATTTTCCATGATTAACCCTGTACTTCATTTCCATGTCCTCACTAGTCATATGAGTTTGTTGAACATTTCACAATCTCAGCCTTCAAGATGCTGCTTTTGAAATTAATAAAAACATAAAAAAGAAAAATGGCTAAACATGTGTATTAGTCCATTTTCTGTTTCTTACAACAGAATACCTGAAATTGGGTAATTTATTTAAAAATGGAATTTATTTCTTACAGTTTTTGGAGGTGGGGAAGTCCAAGGTTGAGGGAGCACATCTGGTGAGGGCATTATTGGTTGGGGAGGGGGTGATTCTCTACAAGTCCTGTGGCGATGCAAACAGTCACATGGCAAGGGCTGAGCAACAGCCTACTAACATGCTTCCTCCTCTCCTTATAAAGCCTTGAGTGCCACTGCTACGATAACCTGTGTATCAGTAGCTCATTAATCCATAAGTGGATTAATCCATTAATAAAGGCAGAGTCCTCACAATCCAATAACCTCCCAAAGGCCCCACCTTTCAAATACCATAGTCTGATTTCTTACCCTGTTAACACAGTTACAGTGGGGATCAAGCTCCAACATGAGCTTCAGGGGGCATTCAAACCACAGCAACATGTTACTCTCACTTTCTCAGTCACATCTCTTGAAGAAATGTGAATCAGGGATTTTCTGTATTTGTTAATCAATCAGTCAATTGATCAGTCTTCTCTGAGCAGTTGATATTTTTAATTCATTTTATATTGTGATAAAATGTATATAACATAAGGATTGCCATTTCAAGAGGTTTAAAATTACAATTGCATGGAATTCATTAAAGCAGAATACCATGTGACCACTACTTCTCTCTATTTCCAAAACTTTTTCATCATCCTAAACATAAACTGTACCCAGGAAGCAATAACTTCTCATTATTCCTTCCCCCCAGTTTCTGGTAACCTCGAATCTACTTCTGTATCTGATTTTTTTTTCTTTTTAATTTACTTTGTCTTAATTAACCTATAATAATTGCATATATTTATGGAATATAATGTAATATTTGGGTACATTTTGGGTACATAAGTGTGCAATGATCATATGGGGGTATTTAGCACATTCATCACTGCAAATATTTGTTATCTCTTTGTTTTGGGAGCATTCAACATCCTTTCAATTAGCTTCTTGAAGTTATACAGTAATGTGTTGTTGACTGTAGTCTCCCTATATTGCTTTAGAACACTAGATTTTATTCTTCTTATCTCTATATAGTTTTGCATCCATTGACCTCCTCTCTCCATTCCCCATTCTCTTCCCCTTACTAGTCTTTAGTGACCACTATTCTATTCTCTACTCTGTGTGATCAACTTTTTTAACTTTCACCTATGAGTGAAAACATGTAATATTTCTCCTTCTCTGCCAGGCTTATTTCACTTAACATAATTTTCACCAAGCTCATCCGTGTTGCTGTGAATGGCAGAATTTCATTCTTTTTTATGACTGAGCAATATTCCATTGTGTGTACATACCACATTTTCCTCATCCAGTTGTCTGTTGATGGACATTTAAGTTGGTTCCATATCTTGGCTATTGTGAATAGAGCTGCAATAAACATGGGAGCGCAGATTTCCTTTGTACATGATGATTTCCATTCTTTTGTGTATATACCCAGAAGTGGGATTGCTGGATCATATGGCAGTTCTATCTGTAGTTGTCTGAGAAACCTCTGTATTATTTTCCACAATGACTGTACTAATTTACAGTCCCACCAACAATGTATAAGAGTTCTCATTTCTCTGCAACCTCACCAGCATTTGGACTTTTTTGACAGTCTGGCAGGGTCACCATGCTGATTCTCTGAGTGGGAGTAGGCTCACCAGAGACATGTCAGCCAGGCTGTTTCTCACTCAGATGCATGTGTGTGCAGTGTGCAATGGTTCAAATATTCTGGGGTGGGTCTGCCAGGAACATGACAGTTGGGTTGCTTCTCTGAGCTAGGGGCATAAGCATGCTTTGGCTCAGTTAGCTGGGTGAGGGTCTTGAGTGACTTCTCAGGGCTTGTGAGCTTGTGGTTCCCATGGTAGTTTGGGAGCAGGTCTGCCAGAGGCAGGGCTGCTTAGTTGCTTTTCTGGTGGAAGGTGATGCCACTAGGTGGCACTGCTGAGGGCAAAATTGCCTTACCACTTCTCCAGATGGTGTGCATGTGCTTTACTTCCACTGAACAAGTGCATGTTCATTGGGGTAGAGATCTGAGGACTTTTGGGGAGGAGGGGGTTGGGGGCTCGGGTGCACAGGACTTAGCTGACTGACAGTGGTGGGGGTAGATGGGGAGTAAGAAGGGCTATCTGTCTGCCCAATCTCTGGCCTGGGATGTGAGGCTGTGTCAGTTCAGCAGGCCTGGGGTTGGCTTCCCTAATGTGCAGGACTGGAGTCACTGCCACTCCTGGGCCCAGGCTTCAAGCTGCTGAGATCAGGGCTTGTAGTCTCTCCTGTGAGTCTGTTGGGATGACTTGTGAGCCCTAAGGCTGGGGAAGCAGAATGTCTGCTGGCTCCCCGGGTAGGGAATGCTCCTGCAGCAGTTCTGGTTTCAATATGGTGCTGTCCTGCCTCCGCTTGGGTCATGAGGGTGGGGGGTGGGGAGTGAACAGTACATGCTATTATTCTGGAGCAATGTATTGTGTCTATTCTAGGCAGCTCCACATACTTGGTTCCATGCTTGCAAGGGCTATGGAATCCTCCTGCAGTAGAAACTGCAGGCCTCCGTGGTGAGGGTGGGGGTTGTTGTGAGCCTTCATGCTAACTTTTCCCTGCAAGGGAAAGTCCCTCTTGTGCCAATCCCAGTGGTGAAGACATGGAGTCTGAGGCCACCTCTCTCCTCTCTATGCTGCCATCCTGGGCTTTTGTACTCCACAGGGGTCTTGCCAGTCTCCTGTTGCACTCCTGCACTCTCCCACAAATCTTCCCATCAATATTTACCTGTTTGTTAGTTTTCCTGGTATGGAGTGTACTAACATTAATAAAGCAAATGTATTTCACAGGGTCTAGCTCCCAAGGCCCTGTAGTTTCAGATATAACCTGAACTTTTTAAAATTACACATAGAAATGTTAAGCTTGCAAAAGACAGGAAACATTCCCCAGGATAAAGTCTCTGTTGTAAATAAAGAATTGTAACACAGCAAAATTGCTGGCTCCAAGGGCAGATGTCCTTGGTGCAGCTAAACCTAATGACTTTTGCCATGACAATTATCTTACTGTTCTTTTGTAACCACCTATATTCTTTTTCTGTAACTTTCCTGCCTAAAGAGTAAATACAGAGAGAAGACTGGAGTTCAGGGTTAATTTTCTGAGGAGGAATGCCTCTCTCTTGATGGTTCCTGGAAATTAACCCCTTTGGGGCTTCTAAGTTCTCAGAAGAAATGGGCTTTGAGTAATCTTTTGTTTCTCCATCCTTCTGGTGGAGAGGTGACATTGTGGTCCTTTTCTGTGGGAGGAATGTGCCCTGGGCTTGTCCTGCTTCCTCCCAGAGTAAAGATCTGAGCAGGTGATTTCTGACTAAAGACTTGGAGGTATGAGGAAAGTGGTAATGTGGTAGTCTGTTAAAGATCATTTCATGCAGAATGTTCTAGGAAAACTTAGAGAAATGACCTGGAGTGTTGTTTTGCCTCCCACGAATTTGTCACCCCTTTGCCTCTGGGTGACAGAGCAACAAAGGATTACTCAAAGCCTATCTCTTCTGAGCAGTGAGAAGACCTGAAGTGGTTAATCTCCCGGAACCCTCAAGAGAGAGGCATTCCTTTCATTTGGGAAATTAACCACGAATTGGGGTTCTCTTCCCACATTTATTCTCCAGACCAGGAAGTTACTGGAAGAGAACATAGATGGGGTTATAGTTTAACAATACAGACTGGTAACATTCAGTAAAACAAGCAAAGCAACATTTTATAAGGCAATTTTAGTGATCCACCAACCAAAGCTTGATCTTAGCAAACATTCCGTCTCCTACACAGCTTCCCAGTATCTTTACATATCAATCAGTAACTTGTCTGTCTTTGAACCAGCAACCTTGCTGTGTTACAATTCTATATCTTACAACAGAGACTATAGCCTAAGGAAAATTTCCTGTTTTTTGCAAAGTCAACATTTTTTACATACTTTTAAGAAGTTAGACTAAACCTGAAAGTACAAGAAACTAGGCCCTGTGAAATATATTGGCTTTATAGTATACTCCACACTGGAGTTGATAGCACATGGGAGAATGTGACATGTTTAAGAAACAGCAGAGGGCCATCTGGCTGGAGGTGAGAGAGGGGTTGAGTGGTAGAAGAAGAAATAATAAGGTAATGGGTGGGGGTTGCCAAGAGTAGCTTTTAGCAGAAAAGTAGCATTATTTTGCTGTTATATGAAATCAGAAGTCAAGAGACTAGGGCAGTAGATAGGAGGTCATTACAGTAATTCAGGAGCAAACTGATGACAACTTGGACTGGGGTGTCAACACTAAGTGTGGTGAAAAGTGTTCCACTTATGCTTTATTTTTGAAAGTCGAGCTGACATGAGCTTTGCATAATAATATATGAGGTATGAGAAACAGAATAGAATGGATAACACTAAGATTATTGGTCTGAACAACTAGAAGAACAACAGCAACAACAAAACATGACATTAACTGAGAAAACTAGTGGAGAGCTGGTTTGAGGGTAGATATCAGTAGCTCAGTTTCAGATGTATGAAATTAAAGTACATATATGACAACTGAATGATAATTATAAAGTCTGATAAAGAGTCTCAGGTGCAGTGGAAATATTCAGGTTGGAGATACATATTTTAAAGTTATTTTCGTTATTTTTTATGGCTGAGTAGTATTCCATTGTGTATACATACCACATTTTCCTTATAAATTGTCATCAATGGACACTTAGGTTGGTTCCATATTTTGGTTATTGTAAATAGAGCTGCAGTGAACATGAGAGTGAAGGTATCTCTTCAACATGATGACTTCCGTTCCTCCATAGAAAAGAATGCAATTCTGCCATTTGCAGCAACATGGATGGGTCTGGAGAAAATTATGTAAAGTGAAATAAGCCAGACAAGGAAAGAGAAATACCGCATGTTCTCACTCATAATCGGGTGCTAAGAAAGAAAGGAAGAAAGAGGGGAGATAAAGAGATAGAGAGATAGAGATAGAGATAGAGATGAGAGAGTGAGAGAAATGAGAGAGAGAGAGAGAGAGAGAAAGAGAGAGAGAGAGAGACCAAAACAATATGATGAACTTTCAGAAGGAGAGAACAAATCTAAGGATACTAGACATGACAGGGAGACAGGGTGGGTATTTGGAGATGGATAGGTTAGGTAAAGGGCATAAAGAAAAATCATGATTTGTGATAATGAATATGCTTTTAATAAATAATAAAAATTTTAAAAAAGAAATAAATAAGGTGTATGTAAAATAAAAAATAGGGTTCTCAGTTTAGCATTCAGTATAAACAGAGAAGAGTTTAGTAAGAAATTGGAGACAGGCTTAATTATCATTCATGGTTTGCCCTACAGATTATTACTAATAAATCTCAGAATGATAGATGATAATCAAATAATAAATGGTAAAATTAAATTACTTGATTTCAGTTACCACCTCCCAGTGGTTCACAGTATTTTCTCATGACCAGCATTCTACACAATCTTTTTTTAAATGGCTTTATTTTTAATTTTGAAAGATTTTAACACTCATAAGAAGTTGAAAAAACAGTACAAAGTTCTCATCTAACCTTCACCCTGGAATTGGAATTTAAGGCTGTATTATTCAGTTCACATTAAAATTATTGATCTGATAGATAATATTATTTTTATTTTCCCTTTGTTATTCTACCTTAACAAGTTAGAAATAGTCTTGGTGAAAATAAATAAGTATTTTTTCATGACTATTGAGAATTATGGAACGCAAAGAGGAAGTAGTAACAATTAAAGCAATTAAAAATTAATTTCGTCCTTAAAAAATATAGGCATTACAATTCTCCATATATACATTTACAGTTTACAATTTTGATCTCTAATTAGTAGTAAAACTGGCGACTAAAGGAAAGATAAATTAGATTTAATTAAATTCAAAACTTTTCTCTGGATAAACAATAAGTCAAGCTACCCATCAGTTTATATTTTGTTGCTTGATCCACTGGAAAAATTATATACTATATACAGCTTTCTTTGCTCTCTGCACCTTTGCATATTTCAGTCATTTTAACATACTGGCATACGGCAAATACAGCAAGTTATAGACTTTAATTATTCAAATACCATCAGGTTATATTTATACTTAACAATAAAATTGCTTTTAATCTTCTTCAAAAAATGTATGCTGGTTTTTGTGTATTATATTATGGGATGTTTTGAAACACAGTTCATTTTATTTCACAATTGCAGTACATGTTGACAAAACTTCAACTGTAATTTTATTTTGCAAAACCACTGATTTATAATGAAGATATAAATAAAATTTTAAGTTATAATCATGAGTGCTTCAACTGCTCATTTTGGGCCAAATGTTTTATTTTCTTTTGTGTTCAGACTCTATAGCTCAAGCTGAAACCCCTCCTGAACTTCAGACCCATGCTTGCATCTGCAGAGTAGACAGTCAATTAAATCTGCCTGTGAACTCCTGGGCTCATTATCTCCCGGCGAAACTTCCTCCTATGTACTTCATCTCATTTAGCTTCCTTACCATGCAACCAGCAATCCAAGCTGGGACCTCCAAACTTTTTTGACTGTGACCCACATTAAAAAATCTATTTTATAGGGCCAGCTCCGCGGCTCACTCGGGAGAGTGCGGTGCTGGTAGCGCCGAGGCTGCGGGTTCGCATGCTGTACAGGGATGGCCGGTTAGCTCACTGGCTGAGCGTGGTGCAGACCACATGGTGCCAAGGGTTGCAATCCCCTTACCGGTTAAAAAAAAAATCTATTTTATTTTGCAGCTTAGAATACATGTAATGTGAACTACAAACCACTGCTGAGAGAAATTAGAGAGGATACAAGAAGATGGAAAGATATTCCATGCTCTTGGATTGGAAGAATCAACATAGTGAAAATGTCCATACTACCCAAAGTGATATACAAATTCAATGCAATCCCCATCAAAATTCCAAAGACATTTTTCTCAGAAATGGAAAAAACTATTCAGACATTTATATGGAACAATAAAAGACCATGAATAGCCAAAGCAATGCTCAGCAAAAAAAATAAAGCTGGAGGCATAACACTACCTGACTTTAAGCTATACTACAAAGCTATAATAACCATAACAGTATGGTACTGGCATAAAAACAGACACACTGACCAATGGAATAGAATAGAGAATCCAGAAATCAACCCACACACTTACTGCCATCTGATCTTTGACAAAGGCACCAAGCCTATTCACTGGGGAAGGGACTGCCTCTTCAGCAAGTGGTGTTGGGATAACTGGATATCGATATGCAGGAGAATGAAACTAGATCCATACCTCTCACCGTATACTAAAATCAACTCAAAATGGATTAAGGATTTAAATATACACCCTGAGACAATAAAACTTCTTAAAGAAAACATAGGGGAAACACTTCAGGAAATAGGACTGGGCACAGACTTCATGCATACGACCCCAAAAGCACGGGCAACCAAAGGAAAAATAAACAAATGGGATTATATCAAACTAAAAAGCTTCTGCACAGCAAAAGAAACAATTAAAAGAGTTAAAAGACAACCAACAGAGTGGGAGAAAATATTTGCAAAATAGACATCTGACAAAGGATTAATATCCAGAATATATAAGGAACTCAAACAACTTTACAAGAAGAAAACAAGCAACCCAATTAAAAAATGGGCAAAAGAGCTAAGTAGGCATTTCTCTAAGGAAGATATCCAAATGGCCAACAGACATATGAAAAAATGCTCAACATCACTCAGCATCCGGGAAATGCAAATCAAAACCACATTGAGATACCATCTAACCCCAGTTAGGATGGCTAAAATCCAAAAGACTATGAACGATAAATGCTGGCGAGGCTGCGGAGAAAAAGGAACTCTCATACATTGTTGGTGGGACTGCAAAATGGTGCAGCCTCTATGGAAAATGGTATGGAGGTTCCTTAAACAATTGCAAATAGATCTACCATACGACCCAGCCATCCCACTGTTGGGAATATACCCAGAGGAATGGAAATCATCAAGTCGAAGGTATACCTGTTCCCCAATGTTCATCGCAGCACTCTTTACAATAGCCAAGAGTTGGAACCAGCCCAAATGCCCATCATCAGATGAGTGGATACGGAAAATGTGGTACATCTACACAATGGAATACTACTCAGCTATAAAAACGAATGAAATACTGCCATTTGCAACAACATGGATGGACCTTGAGAGAATTATATTAAGTGAAACAAGTCAGGCACAGAAAGAGAAATACCACATGTTCTCACTTATTGGAGGGAGCTAAACATTAATATATAAATTCACACACACACATACACACACACACACACAAATCGGGGGGGGGAGGGAAGAAGATATAACAACCACAATTATTTGAAGTTGATACAACAAGCAAACAGAAAGGACATTGTTGGGGGGGAGGGGGGGAGGGAGAAGGGAGGGAGGTTTTGGTGATGGGGAGCATTAATCAGCTACAATGTATATCGACAAAATAAAATTAAAAAAAAAAAAAAAGAAAAAAAAAAAGAATACATGTAAACACATAAATTGGAAATGGGAGCATCATGAACAAAACTTAACCATGTCATGTGTGGTAAACTCTGATATGATTCATCCCATTCATTTTTTCTCTTTATGTTTTTAATTTTTTGAGAAAAAACACACAACGTAAAATTAACCATTTTAAAGTACACAACTGAGTGGCATTTAGTACATTCACAATTTTGTGCAGCCACATCTCTATCAAGTTCCAAAATATTTCATCACCTGAACAGGAAACTCTGTATCCATTAAATTGTCACAACAACTTGCCCCCTTCCCATAGACCCTGGCAAACACTAATTTGCTTTCTGTCTCTATTTATCTATTTTAGATATTTCATAAAAATGGAATCAGACAAGTATAACCATTTGTCTCTGTTTTCTATTTGAAAATAGTATACTTACTGCTACTTACTGGATAAATTTGACAATTCACCACATGTCCTATGAGTCCATATATAGGACTTCCTTCCTCTTGTCTCTTCTGCTTCCAAACACAGACTTTCACCAATTTGTATCTCTCCTCCCCATCCAATACCTCTGGAAGCTCTTGCCTCCTCTCTATTCCAACGGCCACTGCCTTACCTCAGGCCCTCATTATATCTTATCTGGATTATCATATCATAATAATTATAATTTTTCTGCTTCCAGTCTCTTCTCATTACAGTTCATTTTCCAACCAGCTGCCAGAAAGAGTTTTCTGACACACACACACACACACACACACACACACACACACACACACACACACACACACACACACACACACACACACACACACACACACACGTATATATTTCAGAATGTCATACATCTCCTTAAAAAACAAACAAACCAACAAAACCACTCCAGGTCACTTTTTTTGCATTCAAAAAGAAATAAAAGTGCCTTGGCATGGTATGTGAGGCCCTTCCTATTCTGCACCCCAAACCTGTTGCCCAACCTCATTCCAGTCACCACAAGTAGATCAGATGGCATGCCTTGTTTATCCTTTCCACCACTGAGGGGAGTAAACTTGCTATACAATGAGCCTCCATAACTACAGATTTACAACCATAGGTTTCCCCACACATTAAAATCACTTCACGTATTAATGAATGAGACCAATGGGTATGGGTCTTAGTTTTTACACTGATTAGCAGCAGCTATGCTCATTAAAACTGGATGTGAATCCACTTTGGAATAACATTAAGTGTTTTCTTCAAGTTACATTTGAAAACAAGCATAGACTGTTGCTAATTATTCTTCTACTTGTTTATATATATATATATATATATATATATATATATATATATATATATATTCAATTTCTTTGTAAAATATAGTACCATGAAACCGCTGGTGAAAGGATATAAAAGTCAAGGTACTAATACCAAGAATACTTAAGAAAATATGTATCGTCCAGAAGGTTAGCCTAATAATTCTGTGTTTTCATTCTTTAGGATTTTGATACCCCAGATTTTATCCAAAAGTTAAAGAATTTTAGAAATTATTTCTTATGTATTGTAAAATGTGTTTCACCTTTTTTTTTTTTTTTTTTCTTTTGTTACCGGTAAGGGGATCGCAACCCTTGGCTTGGGGTTGCCCAGGGAGCGCACCGGCCATCCCTATATAGGATCTGAACACGCTGCGGGAGCGCCACTGCACTCCCAGCGCCGCACTCTCCCGAGTGAGCCATGGGGTCGGCCCTGTTTCATCTTTATTAAATTATAATTGACAAATAAAAAGCTGTACATATTCAACGTGTATAATGTGATGTTTTGACGTATATATACCTTGTGAACTGATTTCCACAATTAAGCTAATTACTTATCCATCAACTCAAATAGTTACTTTTTCTTTGTGATGCGAACATTTAAGATCTACTCTCTTAGCAAATTTCAAGTACATTGTACAGCATTACCAACTATAGTCATCTTGCTGTACATAACTGAAACTTTGAACCTTTTGGCCAATAGCTCATTTCCTTCCCCTTCCCTGAGCCCCAGGCAACCGCTGTTCTACTCTCTTCTTCCAAGAGTTTGACTTTTTTTTTTTTTTTTTTTTTTTACCACATATGTCTTCTGTATCTGGCTTATTTCACTCGGCATAATGTTCTCCAGTTCATCCATGTTGTCTCAATCACTTTTCTCTTTCTCTCAACTTACAAAACAAGATCCAAATGTTTCAATGATTATGTTTCCAAAGATATGATACCAAATATTTGCAGTGAATGTTCAAAGCCACATACTTTAGGGTAACCATCAAAATGATAATTGCAATGAATTATTTTTATCAGAGGCCTTCACAGTAAAACATGAAGTTCTGCTAAGTAGATACAGTTTTAAAAATAAAGGCTTTTACCATTTTTCATTTAATGCTATTAACAAATCTAGAATCTAATTTATTTGTATTTTCTTAACACCTGCCACTTGTAAGTCACTGGCTGCCAGCTAATAATATCATGATATGAAATTAGTTCTCAAATACCATAACATGTGAAATTAGAAATTACTAAATATTATATTGCTAAAGTTGGTGTGCATATTTTTATATTAGAAAAATTATATTGAAATGTACTTACATGCTGGTATCTCAACACCATATTTTCTTAAATTGTATGAAACATTCTGTTTAGCATATAGATTACTTATAAGTGAAACTCTTCATTAGAAAGCAATGTTGCCATATCCTTTACACAATTACTTTTACAGAAGAGTCTAGTCTTATTTTCCAAAGGAAAACGAATGCAATATATAGAAGATGACAACTATACTAGATAATTAAGTATATGGGCTTTGTCTTAGCATTTTCAGTCATGGCTTTCTAGTCCATTCATTCTTTTATACATTAATAAAACATTATTGAGAATCTAATATATGCTGTGTACTCCGATATTAGGAAACAACACAAAAATAAAATTATAGATGAGAAAAATGCTATTATATTTTATTGAACAAATGAGATCACATTGACATAAAAGGTAATGATAATATGTATGTCTATGCATATACATATATAAGAGTTATAGCTATATTTAACTTTACTCTTGGCTTTTGTTACATAGTATTTATGTTTACATAAATAAGTATTTTCAAATACTCATGATTACCCACAAATACTTCAATAAATAAGCATAGACTGCTCATCAAGGCAAATATAAAACTTCCTTGTCTCTAAACTTTTATTATGAAAATTTCCAGAGAGATACAAAGTTGAAAAAATAATACAAAGACCAAGCTTGTACTTTTCTTCTAGGTTCATAAATTATTAAAGATTTGGCACATTTGTCTGTCTCCCTCTTATCTCTCTTTTATATTTTTTGCTGATCAATATGAAAGCAAGTTTAGGCATTATACCATTTCAACACTAAATACTTCATATTATATTTCTTAAGAGCATATTGATCGCCTGCATCATCTAGTATTCAGTCTGAATTCAAGTTTACTCAACTGTCGCAGTAAATGTGCACTAACTGGAAACCCTGAAACATTTCAAGTGACAGAGGGAGAGCCAGCCTGAGATAAAAATATATGTTGTAGATAAACCACGCACATAAAATATGGAGGTGATCCTTCTATAAATATAAAATTAGTTTTTAATTTGTATTTTATGATAATAATCAGAGCTTATTGACTACCAAGTGCTATATTTTACAGAGATTGATTGGCACTGCTAAACTGCATTTTTATTTATTTTTTAATGTTATCTGGCAACATACCTTAGTAAAGAAAAATTGACTCACTTTTCAAATGTAACATTCTGTAAATGTTGATATTAAATATTATGTAATTATATAATATTATTATATTATGCCTGTTGTGATATTTGGATTATGGAAGATACTCTAGTTCTCATTATGTTGTATTGGAGTTGCTGGACTCTTTCACAATTTATAGAATGATAATTCAATATAATAGTGTACAGACTTAAGTTATTCTAGCTCATCACAGTCTCGCCCTGAGTATGTATGTGATAAGGTGATAAGGAAAACTTCATTGCATAGTAGACAAGCATGGTTTACATCTATGCTTACAATCAGTTCCTTTAGTTTAATTTTACTCAGCCTACAATTTAGATTGTTCCCAGGGATTTGACACATACCATGAGATAGGCAATATGCCATGGACTTTAAAATAAAAGGCATATTTCTAGTACTAGAGGTTCTAACTCAGCTTAAAAAAATTAATCCTGACTTATTTTTATATATTCAGATATTCTGTGTGGTCAGCATCTGGGGGAAAACTGCTGTAAGTACCACTAAACGCTGTTTACCAAGGGCTGCTTTACCAATATTCATGGAGCAGGCAGGCTGAGAATGGAGAATGTGTGCAAGGCAAGACATTAATCATACAAACACCAACACTGTCTATACTCAGTACACCAAGATACACAGTATGTTTGTGTAATAATAATTTAAAAAAAATAGTTAATTCTTTTAAGCACTTCTAAATGTGCTACACACCAACCTTAGAATTATCTGAATGCATTTTCACCACAATCGTATATGTGGAACTATTCTTATCAACCCCATTTTATGGATCAGGAAACTGAGACGCAAAGAAATTAAGAACAGTTAGCTAGTAAGACGTTGCTCTGAGACCTGAACCCTGGCTTCTATTTGTCTTCATGTCTAATTTTCACAGCTACCTACAGTTTGCCAAGTGATTGTAATTCTCTTACTTCCAATGAAAATTTTAGATAACATTTTACTGTTGTAGATATTCATTTTACTTCTTCAAGTCTTGAAGGGAAAGAAAGTCAATGGAGGTATGTACTTTATATTCTAGAGTACACCAAGGAGCTCTAAAAACTCTGTCATCTGAGGGGCAGTGGAATCAAATATAATATAGGGTCCTGACATCAGTGCAGGGCTGTGGATGACTGAAGTACAGTCTTTTTCCAAAGTATTTAATTTACTTTGAGAAAAATTGTTTTGAGAATAACAGATAACTGATTAATACATGACTAAAGGCAAACTTTTAAAAAAATTTTAGATTCTTCAAAAAATTAAAGATAAAAGTAATCTTCATGCAGAAGGGAAAATATAGAGAAGATTATTATTATTATTTTTGTGTGTGTGTGACCGGTAAGGGGATCGTAACCCTCGGCTTGGTGTTGCCCGCACCGTGCTCAGCCAGTGAGTGCACCGGCCATCCCTATATAGGATCCAAACCCGCGGCCTTGGTGCTCCCACCGCTGCGCTCCCAGCGCCACACTCTCCCGAGTGATCCACGGGGTCGGCCCAGAAGATTATTTTCTTATACACAAATATTTTTGTCAAGAGACACCTTTGAAGTGATTGTTTAACAGCAGGGCTAGAGCCCATTTATCTTAATTCTTGGGGAAAATTTAGTAGCTTGCATTTATTGTATGAATTGTAACTACTGAAAGATAGTCTGGACGGTTATCATGGTAATTATTAGTTCTGAGTTCTAATAGCTTTAGAAAGTCTTAGCCTAAAAGGTGAAAGTGAAATTCTCTACCAAACACACACTCACAAAACAAACAAGCAAATAAGCAACTCAAATCTTTTGTGGACCAGTAAAGCACTTGTGCCTGATTTCATGCTGAGCATCTCCCAAGTTGTAACAAATCTCCCAGGATTTGTGTATGACTGGACTTGAATCAATAATTTATCTTTTCTGCTGCTGGTTCCAGATTCCTTCAACCTTTTCACTATATTACTCTAATCTTTGCAATTTTTCCTGCTCTTTCATTCCTGGATCATTTGGGTCTTCCTCTTCTGTTCAATTCATCCAGTTGTCATCCTTTGCAAACAAAGAAATCAGTTCATTGCAAGGTATTAATTGAAGGAAGTTTTTAAAAATACAGTATGTGTCATGTACGTGCAGACATCTAAGGGAGTTTTTTAAATAAAAAAGGGTTTTTTGTTTTCGTTGCTTTTAATTTAGATCTAGGAATTTGAAATAACTTTCAACCATTAAGAAAAAAACATATAGATTTTATTTCTTCCCTTGATTTCACTGATTAAATGTACTGAACTGACACACAAAATTGAGTAGCTGACTAATCTAAAATTGACTAATGGCAGTGCTCATAGAATATGCTTTAACTATTTCTGACTGTGCTTTTTTTCTGAACTGAGGGAAATGGCTACAAATTATTATCTGCTTCATTTCTTTCTAGTTTGGATCTATGTAAAAAGCTCTGAATTGTAAAAATCTTTAGGCTAGAATTGTTTTGTGCAGATTTTGAATCTTTAATTTTGTTAAAACATCACATTTTCAAATATCATGAACTCCTATTGTGATAGTAGAGTTTCTAAATGATTGCATTACTACGTAACAGAAAAAAAGAAATAGTAGTAAATAGCACATTTGGGAATCAGGGTCTCTCTTTGGACTCAAACATTATAATCTGATACTTAGTTCCTTGGTTTTTAGTTTTTCCATGTTTAATTTTCAAAGAATTGCCATTGCTTATTTTATTCTTACTTGATTGCTTGACACTGCACTCAGAGGTAAAAATAGCAAAAATAAGAGAAGATATAAAATGAGTGTTTTTATTACCTAGCATGAGTTTATAATCCTTGCATCCTGTGTGTATGGAAAGCTCTGCTGATGTGCAGCAACCTCTGACACCCCGGAGCTCAGCTCAGTGTGCAAGCCAGAATTAGCCTCTTTACTTCCAACTTGCTTTATCTTTCAGAAATATTGGAATTGGTTCTTTAAGTAGTGTACTGCCTCTCTTTTATAAAAATCCTGCAATTAAGATGGGCTAAAAACATTACTTATTTTTTATAAAAATGCCCATGCTTACTGGGTTACTTTTTAATTTCCCTCTCTGCACCCAAGTAGATCATTTAAGCAATGGCTAGGGCATCTGTTGGATACTGATATAGTGTTCCATAATAGCAGAATGTGTTTTAGCACAGAGGCAGAGAAAAGCTTCTAGTATTGCACAATACTTGGGGAAACAAGAAAACATGACATTTTTGTAGTTTTGCTCATTCCCAATGGTTTCAAGTTACATAATTTCTGCCATTCGAGATTTATTTTTTAAAGCGGCCAGAAAGTAAACAACCATTTGTTAACTAATTAAACTTAAGCCTTTACATTATCATTCAGATAATTAGTGTGTTATAAAAATATTTTAGTTTGTTCGTGATTTAAGTCCCTTGCCAAATAGAGGTTTTAGAGACAGATTATCGGTATTGCAATAAAGTAAAAATATGCTAAATATCTACAACAACTGAGTCCTTATGCTGGGGCTCAATAAACTTTATCTGTAAATGGCCAAATAGTAAATATTTTTGTTCTTTCAGTCTATACGGTCTCTGTTGCATCTACTCAACTCTGCCGTTGTAGGGCAAATCAGCCACGCACAATGCATAAACAGATGATTCTGGCTACATTCCAAGAAGACTTTACTTACAAAAACTGGCAGTAGGCAGAATTTGATCCATGGTTCCTATTCTGCCAACCCTTTCTTATCCTCTTGATAATAAACATTTCATTTATATATGTTGCTTTATAAGTGTATTAGTAGCCACATACATATAAACATTTAATTTATCTGATAGTAAATAAAAATGATTTACTATATGTTTTACATGTTCTCAGGAACATTTTTAACAAAGAGATCAAATGATTAATAAAACATTATATGGATATGAAAATGTTATGAAAATATAGTTGGATCAATATTTTAAGATTAAAAATAAGTTTCAAACTAATTTGTGGCTTTTTCATTTACTACAATTTGTTTAAACTGCTTTCTGCTATATAGCAGGAAAAAAATAGTAAGCTTGACAATCAAAGTTGTACCAGTCTTTTTCAGTTCAAAACAGTCTATTTTAAGTAAACTCACTTTCTCTTAGGTAAATCTTTAGACTCGGAGTTTCTCCCCCTTTCTTTCATATAGCGTTGTGAGTGGGAATAAACAGTAGACAATTGGAAAGTTTTTCCAGTAATGGGAGAGGTATCTTGAGATCAATAGTTGGGTCCTCTTACTATATTCTTGGTCTGCGGTTGCCTTCTCTATTTAAAACTAAGGCTGGTAAAAGGCTTGGGCATTTCTCTTCTCGTAGTCAAGTTCTAAGGGCTTGACTATGTTCTCTTGCTGGTGAAGCTTAATCTCAGTTTGAATATTCCCATAAGGTTTACTACAACTTCATTAGAACCACAGAACAGGCATTACCTGGCTGTGTAGCCCTCAACCAGATGGGTTTTTGATCCAACTTGTTCTCTATTTTATGTGACCTAAATTTGGCAGTAAGGAACTCATGAAAAATGTCACACAGTTGTCATAGGAGTCCCTGTGGTTGTACTTCAGGTTCCTTCTGCCTGAACTTCTACTTTTCACACTTGTACTTTTATTTCAATGTGAGAGCCATGTGTTTGCAAGATGTTCACTTTGAGATACTCCCAGCTCAGATTCCCAAACTCAATGTGGCACAAATTTGCCTGTGAGGTCTGCTTTTTCAGTAATTATTTGGATTTGCCAATCTTCTCATTCCCCTTCCTTCTCTGAAATTCAACATAAGAATTGGGGGCAAAGAAAGACACTAACTCTGATATCTTTTCTCTCCCTCTGTCATGCTCTCCTATATGAAAATGATCCTCCTTTTCTTTACTCTGTGATCAGATCTACCTCTCTGTTATAACTTTCTTTTGTAGACCCTGTTTTCGTTTTCTTAGCACCATCTACATATCTTCTTGTGCTCATATTCTTTGGTGACTAAACCTCATAATTTGGCTTGAATTGTTGAAGAGCTACAGAAAAACATGACTAACAAGAAGAATGAAAATGTTCAACATATTTGCCAAAGGTACTCATTACAAATGGTACTAAATAATACTTCCTCATTTAAATATTTGTACATATTTTAAAATTATTTTATGATAGGACTATTTTCTCTTGCTGTCTTTCAACAGAAGATCTTACAGAATCATTTGCAGAATTCACAGAATCCTTGTTAGTGGCAGGTTGATAGCAAGACTCATAATATCGTACCAAGTGGGAGATTGCTGGGTATGAGTGATTTCACATCTTTTCAGATACTGTATCCTCTCTCTCTCTCTTGCCTTCTCTCTCTATCTCAACGTATATATAATATATATGTCTCAACATACACACATGCAAACACGTGCATACACAAATATATAGACATATAAAAAATCACTATTTTTCCAAGAAGACAAAATTTTTAAAATTGAAAACTCATTATGTGACTTTTGTTTTGCTTATTTCCCTAGTATCTTTTCTCCTTCAGATATTTTGGCTATTTTCATTTTTATCATATGTCCCAGGAATATTGCCCTTTTAAATTTAAAGAATCAGGGCTGTCTGGTTACTCAGTTGGTTAAAGAGCAGCCTTGTAGCACCAAAGTCAAGGGTTCAGATCACCATACTGTTCAGTCACCAAAAAATCCCCCAAATTTCAAAGAATCTTTTGCACTTTGATTTTATTGTTTTGTCTCTGATTTCATGATTCAGTCATCAGCAGACAAACATTGAAGGATTGCTCTGTCCCATTTACTATACCAGTGCCCAATAAACAATCCTGCTCTTAAAGATATTGCAGCATAGTGAGAAAGGCAAACATTATATACAATATTCTTGACATATGTTGCATTAAAAGTGTGCACAAGCTGTCATGCAATTCCAGTAGGGAAAGTAATCATTTCTGGCTTCGCAAGTGCAGAGAAGAACTGGAGAGAGATAGCATTTGAGCTTGGACCTGAAGAGAGAAAGAAGAGAAAGATGACAAAGTGTGGCATACGGAGAAAGTGGAGAAGAACATTAAAGGCAGAAGAGGAGCTTGTGTAGGTATGAGAGTACGTAAAAAACGATGCACAGGCCTTTCAAGGAAGGGAGATAGAGATAGAGAGATAGAGAGATAGAGAGAGAGAGAGAGACAGAGAGACAGAGAGAGAGAGAGAGAATGAAAATGAATGAGCATCGAAGGGGAAGGGATAGAGGGATAGTATCTTCAATATATGGTGCTGGGACAAAAGAATATCCTCAGGCAAAAGAGTGAATTTAAAACCCTACCTCACAGCATATACAAAAGTTAACTCAAAATGGATCAACAACCTAAATATAAGTGCTAAAACTTTAAAACTCTTAGAAGAAACATTAGTGATTTTAGATTTGGTAGTGAATTCTTAGACACGATTAATAAAAGAAAAATAGATAAATCTAACTTAAAAACCATTTAAAAACACTTTTGTATATCACAAGATAATATCAAGAAAGTGAAAAAGTAACCTGTAGATTGGGAGAAAACATTTGTCAAATCATATAGCCAATAATACATACGAATGGCCAATAAGCACACGAAAAGATGCTCAATGCCATTAGTTGTTAGGTAAATGTAGATCACAATCATAATCAGATACTATTTCACAATTTTTAAAAAATGGAAAATAACAAGTATTGGTGCTATGGACTGATTGAATTGTGTCCCCCAAAGTCCCTATATTAGAAGTTTAATTCCCACTGTGACTGTTAAGAGGATGGAAAATCCTATTATGGTAATTGAAAAGTGGGGCCTTGAAGAGGTGATTAAATTGTAGGCCCACCCATAGTGAATGAATTAGAGGGTTTTAAAAGAAGAGCACATGAGAGGTTAGTCTCTCTCTTCTCTGCCATTTTCCACTATATGTAACCTCTGGGTCATTGTCATCATCACCAAGACCCTCGCCAGATGTGTTCCCTTGACTTTGTACTTCCGAGTCTCTGAAACTGTAAACAATAAATTTCATTTTCTTTATAAATTACCAAGTTCCAAGTATTTTGTTGTAAGCAACAGAAATTGACTAATACAATTGGCAAGGATGTGAAGGAAATGGAACTCTTGCACATTGCTGATGAGAATGTAAAATGGTTCAGCCACTGTGAAAAACATTTTGCCCATTTCTCATAAAGTTAAACATGGAATTATCAGATGTCCCAGCAATTCCACTCCTAAATTTATCCACATAAGAACTGAAAACACTTCTACTAAAAAAAAATACTTGACATAAATGTTCATAGCAGGACCTTTCACAATAGTCAAAAGGTGAAAACAAATCAAATATTAATTAATACATAAATAAATAAACACGTTATTGTGGCATTATTATTCAGACAGAATAGGGAAAGAAGTGTTGATACATGTGGATAAACCTTGAAAACAATATTTTAAGTAAGAGAAGACAGACATTAAAAGTCACACACATATTGTATGATTCCCTTTATATGAAATACCCAGAATAGATAAATCCATAGAGACAGAAAGTATATTGGTGGCTGCCAGAGACTGGAGAAAGGGTTAGGAAGTGACTGCTTAATGGATATAAGGTTTCATTTTGTGGAACTTAAGTAAAGATGGTGGTTTCACAACATTGTGTATGTAATAAATATCACTGAATTGTCTTATTTATAACAGTTAATATTATTTTATATGGATTTCACTGCAATTGAAAAAAATGCCCAAGCTAAAAATTGTGTGGCTGTGCTGTTTGGAACTGAATTTGGAGACTTTGGTTACACACTGGTCTGTTCATCTGAGTAGACTTGCAATTATAGTCTAAGGAGAATTTTGGCTCATTCACTAGGTTAGCCGTGTGGGGTAGATTGCCTTCTACTCAGTAGCAAATCCCGGTTAAGATCCTCATTTTCTATGTCAGTATGAGAACTCAGCCTTTACCTCCACTGTTGGTTATGGCACATGGTTCGCTTCTAACAGAACTGCTGGATTTCAGGTGATAGATAACAGTTACTAATTATTAAGATGTAATTTACAGCAGGCACTGTACAGAGCACTTTATTTTATAATTTCATTAAGTTATCTCAGGACATTTTTGGTTTCCCATATGGAATTTATCTGGGTCATTGTCTTGTCTGTTCCAGCTGCTATAACAAAATAACTTAGACTGGGTAATTTATAAACAACAGAAATTTATTTCTCACAGTTCTGGGGGCTAGGAGGTCCAAGATCAAGGCACCGTCGGGTTCACTGTCTGGTGAGGTCTCTCTTTGATTCAAAGATGGTGCCTTTTTGCTGCATCTTCACATGGTGAAAGGAGCAAATGAGTTCCCTTGGGTCTCTATTATAAGGGCACTAATCCCACTCATGAGGGCTCTGCCTTCATGACCAAATAACCTCCTAAAGCCCCCTGTTTAATACCAACACATTGGGGATTAGATTTCAACACATGAATTTTGGAAAGACACAAACATTCAGACCCTAGCAGCCATCTTCCAACTGCCAACAACTGTGAGCCTTTTCCTAGAGGCTTTCTGGGGATGTCAAAGCTCACTCTGCCTACATAGGGCAGCCAGTAGGTACTGGCAAATTAAATTAACCTAAACCAGTGCATAACAGGGTTTGGTGGATAAATACACTGTTCCCATGCCCCTGAATAGGAAACCTCTGAGGTGTGTGTTCTGAATTAGTTCCACAGTTCCCCAGCAACCTTCTCATTTACCCATAGTATTAACTTAGTTGATAATGCAACCTTTATTGGATCTCATCCACTTCTCCACTCCGTTACTAGGTTTCCTGAGATCACTTTTCCTAAACTGCTTCTGATAGAACTCTAGAAAAGGAACCCTCTGAAAGAGGCATTATCTCTCTTTAAAGATGGGAAAATTGAGGCATAGAGAGGCGTAGCAACTTGCTTAAAATCACAGAGCTGTTAAGTGAAGGAGCTGAGATAAAAACACGGGTCTGTAAAGCTGGACCTCTGAGTCACTTAGCCCATGGCCTCTCAGTAAGAAGGCAGAAAATTTCTGAGTAATTGTTCATCTAAAATAACCTAAAATGAACCACCTAAAATAAAAATCTAATTTTTCTACTGGAGAAGAAATATTAATAATGGATTAAAGATAAAACTCAAAATGTATTCCTTTAAGGTGCTCTAAAATGCACTCAATGATTAAATTGAATGAGCCAAAAACCTTGTACCTGGAATCTACTGCACCCTCCTCCAATCACATAAAGAATTGCATTCAGTGAATTTCACTGTGTTATGATGTCATCTGCCCACATCAAATGGAACAGAAATTCCCTAAAGGATTCATCATTATGTGTTGGCTGAGGTGTTATCAAAGGCCTTCTTGTTACATTGCAGTCTTTTTACAAAATCTTTGGGAGAAATTTCTTTCAAGTGTTAGTATCAGGAAGAATAGTTGTCTCTTTTGAGCAATCAGATGGTATTTTTCTATGGAACTGATCATGTTACTCCTCATTTTTTATCCATACACTTGCTTCTAGAAAGACATTTTGGCTTATCCAGGGCAAGTGACATGACCATGCTATATCTAATCCCTAACTGCAGGTGATGTTCCTAATCTTGTTTCAACCTTCTAAAAAACTAATTAAATTCATATTTTCTTGTGTTTTATATCATTGTGATACCTTTTAAAGTTTTTGTAACAGACGAGGGCATGAATAAATGCATATTTGAGCGAATAAGCACAATAGTTTATAATATTTCCAAGCTTTTCATTGCTGCGGAATTATCTTACCTATCACATAATAAAACCATAGTTTGGACTGTAGTTCTCAACTTCCTTTGGAATTCTTTTGTCTTACCCTGGTTAAAAACAGAAGACTCCAGGCAAGGAGATGTACGAACTATAACAGCAGAAAAATAGCAGTCCCATGAAAAAGTTTTCAGTTGATAATTATGCAAGGTAAGGTGTAGAAAAAATTACATTTCAGGGGCCAATACATACCTAAATGCCTGCCAACTACAAAAGGTGAATGAGATTGGATAGTTGCAGACATCAAGGATGCAGCAACAAGCCATAATTATATAACAAGGGTACTTCAAAAAGTTCATGAAAGATTCATATTATCTGTTAATTCTATTCTTCCACGACTTTTTTTTCTTGAAGTTACAGTGAAGTTTATTGATGGTATGATTGGTTGAACTCTGGGTTTACATTATCAATACAGGTGAAGTTTTCTGTGCAGGATATTTCAATAAACAAAGATGATGATATTCTTTAGTGCTAACTGGAAGGTAGAGTGGCCCAGAGGCAGGAGGACAGGAAGAAAGTTCCCTGTATGGCCCAGGAATCTTAATGTCACCTGGAACCCTAGGAGATGTGGGAAACTGGAATCATACCCATTAGAAACTCCCTTTATGGAGGTGGGCTATTCACTTTAAATTTATTTATTTTTTCAGACTCAAAACAAAATTTATTGAGTGCAAAAGAAAAACGTAACAGTAGATATAGTAGCTCTGTTGCATTTGCAGCTTTAACATTCAGTCTTTTTTTTGGCCACAAAACAAGTCTTAATATGTTTAAAAAGGCTAAGATCATAGAAAATATGTTCTCTGACAACAATAACAGAAGGAAATTTAGAAAATTCAGAAAAGTGTGGAAATTAAACAACACTCTCCTAAATAAACATGGTTAAAAAGAAAAATCACAGGAAAATTAGAGAGTACTTTGAGATAAAAATGAAAGTGCAACATATCAAAATGTATAGGATGCAGTTTTCAGGCAGAGCTAAGAGGAAAATTTATACCTGCAAACACTTATATTAAAACTAAGAAAAATCTCAAATCAGTAATGTAAACTTCTACCTTAAGAAAATATAAAAAGTAGAGCAAACTAAACCAAAAGCAAATATAAATAGGAAATAAAAGAGATTACAACTATAATGTATGAAATAAGAAATTAAAAAACAGTAGAGAAAATCAGCAAAATTAAAAGTTGATTCTTTAAAAAGATCAACAAAATTTGTGAACTTTTATCTAGATCCAAATCAGAAATAAAGCAGAGGCATTATTATATTGTCATTATGGTTTTTTTGTGGTGGTAAGATTTAGTTTCTCTTTCTCATTTGTATTTTTGTTGTACCAGTGGGTTTTGTCCCTTTTTGTGTATTCACAGTAGAGATAATCATTTTGCACATTCTAGATGCTGGACTTCCTTGAGGATTTATTGTAGGGCCAGTCATGTGTTGGTGAACTCCCACAGTTTTTGTCTGTCTGGAAAATACATGATTTCTCCCTCAATTCTGAAGGGTAGCCTTGCTGGGTATAGTATTCTCAGTTGGCAGTTTTTTTTTCTTTTAGTATTTTGAATATGTCATCCCATTTTCTCCTGGCCTGTAGCATTTCTATTGAGAAGTCTGCTGTTAGTGTGATTGAGGCTCCCTTGTAGGTGACTTGACACTTCTCTTGCTTCTATTAAGATTCTCTCTTTGTGTTTGAGCTTTGCCAGTTTGACGATAATGTGTTTTGGAAAGATCTTTTTGAATTGAATCTGTTTGGGGATCCTTGGGCCTCTTGGATCTGAAGATCCATGTCTCTCCCTATACCTGGGACATTTCCCATGTTTATTTCATTGACTAGGTTTTCCATGCCCCTTCTTTTTTCCTCCCCTCCTGGAACACCCATGACTCTGATGTTTGTGGGCTTAATGTTGTCTGCCAGCTGTCCAAGATGTTCCTCATTTTTTGAAAATTATTTTTTTCTTTTTTCTTTTTTTTTTTTGTCCACCTGGGTCATTTCAAAAAGACTATCTTCAAGATCAGAATTTCTTCTGCTTGTTTTAGCCTGATGCTCAAGTTATCAGTCATGTTTTATTTTTTTATTTTATTGAGTGAAATTTTCAGTTCCATGAGTTCTGCTATATTCCTTCCCAAGGTATTAATCTCTTTGTAAATTTTCTCCTTCATATTCTGGATTTTTTTACATTTCATTATGCTGTCCAACTGCATCTTCTCATATCTCAGTAAGTCTCCTTAAGATTGCTGCTCAGAATTCATTTTTAGTCATTTCAAGGGTTTCCTCCTCTATAGGGTCTGGTGTTTGACAATTATTGTATTCTTTTGGTGGTGTCACATGTTCTTGGGTTTTCATATTTCCAGTACCTGTATGCTGATGTCTGATCATCTGGTAGAGCAGTTGCTTCCATCATTACACTGGAGTGGGCTTAGAGAGAGAGACATCCTCTTCTTTTTCAGGTCTCCACGTGACTATCCTTCTGTCAGTGCAGTTGAGTATCTGGTGGGCTGCCTGCATGGTGGCTGTGGCTACTGCTGTGGCATCTAGCTGCTTTTGTGGCAGTCATTGCTGTGGTGGTGGCTGTGATGGGCCACCCTTGTGGAAGTGGTGTTTTGGGCACGTTCTCTTACCTGCTTCTGGCAGGGGAGCTGCCTTTGGCTCCTGCCTAGGATCCTGGGCACTGCTCACTTGCTGCTTCCAGGACTCCATCAACTTTTTGAAGTACACTTGTACACTTGTCCCTTATCATGCATTTGGAGAATTTCCCTTGTGTGCAGCGTGTGGCACTGAAGCATGACAAAAGGTACTCAGAGGAAGAGGTTTTTGTTCTTGAGCGACAAGCGTAATATTTAAACACATGATCCTCATTTTAAGTTTTTCAAGTATGTCTTTAGTAAGTGGGGATGTGAACAGATCAAGTTATAAGTGTGTGCTTATTTGCAGACGTCAATATAGACTGGGTAGACAGCACAGCACTTTCATTTTTACAATAACTCTACAATAATTTTTGACAACCTAGCTAGCTATACGTGCTCAAAATGCATTACTACTAATTATACTATTTATATTAATCACTAATGTGTTTTACTAACCTCAGTCAGTAAAATGCCAAGAAGTTACACATTAGTCAACTGTGTAATACGTTAGCATTCAGCTATGCTATCAAACTTATTTTCTTAAATTCTAACTGCCAGCATGATTTTAAAAGATGAAATGTACATGGTGTCAATTAGCGTAGCAAGATATTCCTATTAAACTAGGTAATATTTCCATCATAACTTTATCATTTTATGTTTCTGTGTAATTGTTTTACTAGATTCTTTATTATATTCCTCTTTATGAGGTTAACAGTATGCAGAAAAATAATTTCTCAAAAGATTAATGGCAGTTATTTTGTCATATTTTGTGTTTAAATGTAGCATGCCAATCATGCTGATTCACAGTGGCATAGGCTCTTAAGACTCATAAAAAATAATGTCACTAAAAACGAGTCACTATTTAAACATTAATTAAAAGCATAATATATCAATACTTTCCCCTCAATAAGTTCTGTGGAACCTCATGATTCCATTGGCATTGGTAACTATAGTTTTGTGGTTTTGGCTGATGAACTATTTTTGAAATTTGCATCAGCTACAAGAAAACAAAAAAACACAGATAACTGAACTTCATTAAAATTAAAAACTTTTGTGTCTCAAGAGACATTATCGAGTAAGTGAAAATACGACCCACATAATGAGATAATTATTTTGTAAATCACGTATTTGATAAGGAGTCAATATCTAGAATATTTATATTTGTGTTTGTGTATGTATAATCCAGAACACATATGCAAAAACTTAATCTTAGAGCTCAACAACAAAATGATGTGCAACACAATTAAAAATGTGCAAAGGATTTGAATAGTTAAAAGTAAAGCAGAGAATTACTTATATGACCCAGAAATTCCACTTTTAGGTATATACCCAACATAACTAAAAAAACTCAGACAGATATGGTGTTTCTGTTCATTGCAACATTACTCACAAAGGCCGGAGGTGAAATAAACCCAAGTGTTCATCCACAGATTACAGGATAAATAAATACAGCATATACATACAATGGAATATTATTCAGCCATAGAAAATGAAGTACTTATACATTCTATAACATTAATGAATCTTGAAAATATTATGCAAGTGAAATAATCCAGACACAAAAAGACAAATATATGATTTCACTGATCTAGAATGATGTATCTAGAATGTAGATTAGAGGTTACCAGGGGCTGGGTGGAAGAGAGAATTGGAATTAATGGTTGGTGGTTATGAAGCTTGTGTTTTAACTGAAAGAAAACATTTTGGAAATAAATAGTGATCATGGTTATGCAATACTGTGAGTATGACTAACGCCACTGATTTGTACACTAAAAAAGAGTAAAATGGCAAATTTTATGTTTATATATTTCATCACGGTAAACAAAAATTCTGCGTGTTTGTTTGAGTGTAATGGATCACAACTCTTTTCTGACCATGAATATTTTAATCTTGATTTTTCCTTCCATAATCGTCAGAGAAATGCAAATCAAAGCCACATTGAGATATCAACTCACCCCAGTTAGACTGAACATTATTAAAAAGACTGAGAATAGCAAATGCTGGCGAGGATGCATTGAAAGGGTAACTCTTTTACACTGTTGGTGGGACTGTAAAATACCACAGCCATTATGGAAAACGGTATGGAGGTTCCTCAAACAACTACAGAAAGAACTACCATATGATGCAGCAATCCCACTATGGGGTACATATCTAAAGTAGTGGAAATCATCATATTGAAGGGATAGCTGCACTCACATGTTCATCACAGCTTTATTTACAATAGCCAAAATATGGAACCAAACTAAGTGTCCTTCGATGGATGGCTGGATAAGGAAAATGTGGTATATACATAATGTAATACTCCTCATCCATAAAAAAGAATGAAATTCTGCAATTTGCAGCAACATGGATGAATCTGGAGAAAATTGTGTTGAGTGAAATAAGCCAGACAAGGAAATAGAAATACCACATGTTTTCATTCATAACTAGGTGCTAAGAAAGAACGAAAGAAGGAAGGAAGGAGAGAGAAAGATGAGAGAGAGAGAGAGAAGGAGAGAGGGAGGGAGGGAGGGAGGGAGGGAGGGAGAAAGGAAGAAAGAAAGAAAGTACCATAACAATACATTGGACTTTCAGAAGGAGAGAACAAACCTAAGCATACTAGAGATGCGGGGGAGGGAAGGAGGGGGTTTGGGGAGTGGTATGTTAGGTAAATAGCATAAAGAAAAATCAGGATTTGTAATAATGAATATGCTAATAATAAAAATTAAAATTAAAAAAATATAAATGATGTTTTGTAACTAAAAAAACAAACAAACAAAAAAGAATAGCTTTACATCACACCAGGTCAAAAGCAATGTCTATTTGCAATTACACTTTTTACATGTTGTAGTGAGTTTGAGGGATTTCTGGGCTCATTAAGGAAAACGATATGATCCCAAGGTGGCAGTAGCACACAACAAAACTGATTTGCACAGCACTTTAATAGGTTGCATTCAAGGGGAATTACCTCTCACCAGGAGACCATCCAGAGGCACCAGTGCAAGATGACCATCTAGGAGGGGAATAGGGCAGGGGAAGTTTCAGGAAGAGAGGAATAAGAGAAGGGGCTCACATGTCTAGAAGATGTTGCTCAGCAGCGTGGTGTATCCGGGTCAGAGAACTCCAAAGAATGGCAGTGGCTTGGAGTATTTTATAGCTACAAAATTTATTCTACCTATCTATAGCAGATGTCGGTTTATGTTTTGTGGAGATTTGCAAACAGAAAGATTCTGAATGACTAAAAATCAGCTTATTTGGGGATTTTAAAAACAATCAGATGTGTGAACATTTAAATCTGGTGCCAGTGAGCTTCCGAGATGTTCTGCACTACTGTGAAGATGTAAACAGCATAGAGCCAATACACATTGGTCATCTTTGGCTAATTTATACCATACGTGTTGGAGCTCTTGTCCATGTTCTGGACAAGCCTGCTATAACAAGACCATCATATTTACAACTTTCAATTTCATGGAATATAGCCCTGTTTTTATTTAAAATTTAGTATGAAAATACAACCAATGTAGTGAAATCATCAGCATATTATTTAAAATATTCAAATGTTGTAAAACTAATAATATGTGGATATTCCACATGACTTACTTTTTTCATTATTAGGGTGTAAAGTGTGCTATGTAACCATATAATCTACTTTACTGATTTTGTGTTTCATCTACCATAGCCTCGTTGAAGTATTAATGTCACCTAATATTACTGTGCTTCTACTTGCATGTCCTTCAGTTGTTTTTTGATGCATAGTTATTAATAATCATTATATATACATTATGATTGTGACTTTTATCATTAAAAAGTTCCCTTCTTTTCCATGTATAATGCTTTTGGGCTCACATAATACTTTATTAAATGTCAGGTATTAAATTCTTGATTTCTTATTTTTTCCTTTGCCTGTTATACCTTGTCACATTCATTATTTTAGCATTTATGAATCACCTTGAGTAATGTGTTTAATACAGCATATTACTGTATCTTGCATTGTAAATCAAATTGGATATTACATTTTATAAATACATTAAGGCTATATTGTTTGTGACAGAGCTTAAATTTGAACATATGTTTTCTGACTCCTAGTCAAGTGCTCCCTGTACTATACAAATAACTTCCAAACCTGGGTCCTTATATCCCTGGATCCCTAGTGATACTTGAAGGAAGAAATGTGGACTTCACTTAAAAGTTCAAGTGTAAAGTAATCACCCATTTCTCCATGAAAAGCCCGCATAGTAAATAAAAATGTGGATTGTTTTAGCAGGAATTATAAAAACTCAGTGAGAAATGTACTTCTCTCTTACCCTTTACAAAAAAAAAAAAAAATCTGTTGAACGATTTCAAATCTCAGTAAGAATAGGTGAATTATTCATTATTACTTAACAGACACTATTTGTTTGAAAGCCAGCTCTTTCAGAACACAAAGCCAGTTGAGCATTTTTTCATGTACATGCTGGCCATTTGTTTGTCTTCCTTTGAAAAATGTCTATTCATCTCCTTTGCCCATTTTAAAAATTGGATTATTTGTTTTTATACTCCAGTAATGAGCTTGGAGAAAAAGAAATCCAGAAAACAAGCTCACTTACAATAGCCACCAAAAAATAAAATACCTGGGAATCAATTTAACCAAGGAGGTGTGAAAGATCTCTATAATGAGAACAACAAAACACGGCTGAAAGAAATTAGAGAGGACACAAAAAGGTGGAAAGACATACCATACTCTTGGATGGAAAGAATTAACATCGTGAAAATGTCCATTCTACCCAAAGCAATCTACAGATTCAGTGCGATCCCCATCAATCTACCAATGACTTTCTTCACAGAAATAGAAAAAGAAATCCTATCATTCATATGGAATAACAAAAGACCCTGACTGGCCAAAGCAATTCTGAGCCGAAAAAACAATAAAGCTGGAGGCATAAAACTACCTGACTTCAAATTATATTACAAAGCTATTTAGCCAAAACAGCAAAAAACAGTCATAAAAACAGACACTCGGATTAATGGAAAAGAATAGAAAACCTGGGAATCAACCCACATACGTACAGCCAACTAATCTTTGACAAAGTCAACAAGAACATACATTGGGGAAGACACTGACTCTTCAATAAATGGTGCTGGGAAAATTGGACATCCCTATGCAGAAGAATGAGTAAATAGGATTTATCCCTGGCTTGAAAGGATGGATCAATGTATGCAAACTAATCAGTGTGATGCATCACATTAACAGAATAAAAGATAAAAATCAATTGATCATCTCAATAGATGTTTTGTCAAAAAGCATTTGACAAAATTCAATGCCATTTTATTATAGAAACTCTCAACAAATTAGAGAAGGAATTTACTTTGACATAATAAAGGCCATGTATAGGACAAGCCCACAGCTACCATCATTCTCAGCAGTGAAAAACTGAAAGCTTAAAGCTCAGAAATAATGCTATGATGCCCATTCTCACCACTTCTAATCATCATAGTACTAACGGTCCTAGCCAGAGCAATTAGGCAAAAAAGAAAAAAGAAAATAAACAAAAAATAAAAAGCATCCAAATCTGAGAGAAAGAGGTAAAACTGTCTGTTTGCAGGTTACATGATGTTATATGTAGAAAAACTTAACACTTCACACACACACAAACCCAAAACACTGTTAGAACTAATAAACAAATTCAGTATCAATTTACAGGATAAAAACTACGCTTATAAAAATTGATTAGTTTCTATACACTAAAAAGGAACTATCTAAAAAAGAGATTAAGATTATGAAAGCATTCCCATTTACAATAGCATCAAGAAGACAACAAAATGCTTATGAATAAACTTGACAAAGAAAGTGAAAAACTTGTACACTGTAAACTATAAAACATTGATGTAAGAAATTAAAGGAAACAAACTAATAGAAAGACTTCCAGTGTTCATGAATTGGAATACTTAATATTGTTATAATGTCCATACTACCCAACATGATCTAGATATTAAATATCCCCATCAAAATCCTAATTGCATTTTTTTTACAGAAGTAGAATAAACAAAATTCCTAAAATTAATATGGAACTGTAAAGGACTGCAAATAGCCAAAATAATCTTGAGAAGGAGGCTGGAAGCATCATCCATATTTCTATTCCTATGTGCAGAAAATTACTAGGAAGTTTTGGCAATATTCAGCACCTTTACTTGTTTACCTCCAATTCTTTAAACACTTCAGCAATAATTTAATTATGACAGCTGTAATGAAATTGCTTTTGTCAAGAAAATCATAATGTCCATGGCAAGATCTACAGATCAATGTTAAGTCCTTATATTACTTTATCTCTCAATATCATTTGATATAGTTGCCTTTTCTTTCCTTTTTGAATGTTATGTTTACTTGTTTTTTGTGTTGTCCCCCCCCCCCCTTATATTTTACTTCCTCTGATTTCTCTTTTCTGATTCTTCTCTGCTATCAAAACTCTAATTGTTTACAAGATCTGGGCTCTGTCTTAACTCCTCTCCAGCTGTATTCCCTTCCTGGTAATTTCATCTAGGTTTATGTCTTTATATACCATCTGTGAACCAATGACTTCCTAATTTATATCTCCAACTTCAATCTCTTTCCTAAATTTTAAACTTGTACATCCAACTTCCCGTTTTCTTCACATGACTACCTAGTAGGACAGAAACTAAATATTATTCTTTATATACCTTGTATTAGTCAGTTCAGGCTGCCATAACAAAATACTGAAGACTGGGTAGCTTAAACAACAGAAATTTATTTTCTCACATTTCTCGATGCTGGAAATCCAAGATCAGGGTGCGAGCATGGTTGAGCTCTGGTGAGGGAGGACTTTCTTCCTGATTGCAGAGGGCGACCTTCTTGCTGTATCCTCAGGTGGAGGAGAGAGAGGAAGCAAGCTTTCTGGAGTTTGTTCTTGTAAGTATACTAATTCCATTATGAGGGCTGCTCCCTCATGACCACATCTAAATCTAGTTATCTCCAAAGGTCCTATCTCCAAATGCCATCACATTGTCAGTTCGGGTATCATTGCATGAATTTTGGGGTAACAAAATTTAGTTCATTTATTCCCTTACCTTCACATGAATTTATTCTCCTTAGATTTCTCATTCTCAGTAAATGGCACTGATATTTATCTATTTTATTACGACAAACCTATGAGTCATACTTGATTTTTAAAATTTTGCATATCCAATTTTTAGTGGCTATCCTTACAGTGAAGTCATAAAATATATTCCAAGTCTGGATACTTCTTACCACTTCTACCACATTCATTCACAGATTATGCCTCCATTATTTTCAGCCTGAACTAATAAAATAGCTCTCTTCATTTCAATACTTCTAACTAGACTGTAGATTATAGTCTAATCCACACACAGTAGCCAGAGAATTGTTTTTTGTCAGACATAAATTGAGTCATATCACTATGCTATTTAAAACCTCTCTGTTTCCCATGGTTGACTATAGGAAATGATGTCAGAAAGGCCCCCAACATGATATAGTCCCTGCTAATTTTCCTGACCTGAGTTCCTCAATCTCTCCCACACTTTGTCAAAATGCTCCTTCAACATTCTCATCAGTTTCTTGTCAAAATCCTTTAAATTAATCTTCATTCTTTCTGAAACACCGTTCCCCCAAATATTGGTATGTCTTAATCCTCATATTTTATGCCTCTATTCAAATGTCACCTCTACAGAGAAAATGGTCATCCTTGAAAAATCAGCCTTCACTATTTCTCTATCCCAAAATCACTAACTTAAAATATATCACATACTTAGTATTTCTTTGTTTTTTATCTTTTTTATTCCATTAGTGGCTAAGCTCTATCAGGAAGAGATAGTTTTTTGTTTCCTGTAGTATCCCCAGCAATTGGATCTATTCCTTCCATATAAAAGTTGCTCAAACCTGCCGGAGACCAGCTCCGCAGGATTCGTTGGACCTGAATAGGTGGTGTGGATTCAGTGAAAAAGAAGAGACAGACCACAGATGTCTAGTGCAAGTGTGGACAACAACCACAAAAATCTTGCTTTATTTATATTTTTTACTTAACCTTTTACATGATGATTTACCTTTTAATCAAAACACTTATTATTTCATCTCTATAGAAAAAGAAAAAACAAAATGTTCCAAAGCAATTATGTTGTGATAAAAGCACCCACTCATGCATCAATAGTTCACCCCAAAGCCTGTGGCTTGTAGCCAGGAAACTATACAGTAGCAGCATGCTTGGCATTGAAGAGCGTCAGACTTTTAGTTTAAACCATAATTCTTAACCTTCTTAGCTTACAATTTAGCCCTTTTAAAATCTTACTTATACTTACTGTACTTGATTTTAATAACATTGATTAGTTATGGTTAACAACTGAATATTGCTTATACTCTATATTGATCATTTTAACTTATAATCAAAATCACAATGTTTATACCTTTCATCTCCCTGCCAGTAGACTCCGGGAACAGCACAGGGGACAAAGTGAAAAGTTAAATGATCCTACTCAAACTAACAAAAACACACTATACCATTCTTATTATTACTAAGGGAAGAACATGTTCTTGGTAAATCAAGTGAAACTGTGGGAGTGGGAAGAAACAAAGAAATCTGGAACTGGTTGATGATCAAATAGTTATAAACATTACTGCACCCAGACCCACCGTCTCCCTGGGGGAATGTGGATAGAAATCTAACATAATAACTTCATTCCACATGTACAAGAGCATGACCACAGCCACAATGGGTTAATGCACATATCACTAACAAGGAAGATTAATAAGAAAATTAAATGGAGCCAACCCATACTCGGAACATGCATCGAAAACACCTTTAGTACTGACAATGCCCTTTAAATAAACCAGTTGATTCTGATGTATTTTAACATGTCCTTTGAGAAACTCCAGGGAATTTCCCAAAGCCACACTAAGCCAAAAGCTTAGGCTGTTTAATTCTGGGAAGCTTCGTCAAGCAACCAAAGGTGAACAAACAAGAAATTCCACGGAGCCGTGCCAGACACACTGGACCCCCTTGTAGCCTGCAGTATGGCTCTCGATATCTCCCCCTTTTTTTATTTTATTAAAAGAAAAGCAAAAGCTATAAGTCAGGTTGGCACAGTTAAGACAAAAAGCATTTTGTTAAAACAAAATTAGTATCATTTATCATGGCAAGTCTTTTTAATTTACTTCAGGTGAGGACTGGTGATGTCATTTTCTCTCAGGGCGGCTGCAGCAGTATCACTCCAGGTGCTGTGAATTGGGTGTAGTTATCAGTTGTTGAAACTCTGGAATGGTACTTTTTGCTTTGTATAGTAGTTGATTTTGAATCCCAAAAGTCTGTTAATGTTAAAACTGTCCAGGACATTACTGTCTCCAGAGCATCTAGTCTTTTGTAAAATTTTTGATCAATTACAAATCTTTTGTTTAAGAACAGGATGTCTCATCCAAGTTACAAACACCCTCTTTAAGGCCAGGAAAATTTAGAGAACTGCTTTTGTAGAGAGACGTTATTTCCCCTTTATGATCAAGGCATTCCTCATAAAGGCATTGATGATAAATATCTAGACTGAAAAAGTCTTACTTTTCTTTGCATAAATCTCTTGGTGTTGGGAAGGCTCTTTCCCAG
Source organism: Cynocephalus volans (assembly GCF_027409185.1). Lineage (NCBI taxonomy): Eukaryota > Metazoa > Chordata > Mammalia > Dermoptera > Cynocephalidae > Cynocephalus > Cynocephalus volans. Next base: position 50,590,147 of record NC_084478.1, read on the forward strand.
GTGATGATAGAAAGAAGTATCTCAGCTCACTTTCTTTCAGTGATCTGTCCCACGTTGCTGGGAATGCTGTTTCCCAGTTGAAGATCTGTCTATTCCACATTGGGGGGAAAGATGAACAGCAGGATGAAGCAGCAGTTTTGGCCAAATTTATGACAAACATAAAGAAAGATCAGCAACTTGGAAATGAGACATGCTATCCTATATCCAAAGTTTTAAATTATATCCTATTATAAAAAAAGAAAAAGTTAATTTTTATTGAACTTATAAAAATAACCACATTGTCATAATAATCATAAGGATACTTAAAGTTACTAAATTTTGGGGGGGATCAAATAAAAAGAAAACAAATGCTTTTTGTTTTAAATGGCATATTATCAAAACTGTTGTTAGTTATAAAAAGCTGAAGAAAGAGGGAGAGTTTACTTACATTTGGAAAACATTAGAACCAACAGTGTTTTACAATAAGGAAATTGTAAAAACCTATAACACTTTTAATTAATTTACCAATTAACTTTTGTTGTTTTGACCTATATGAACAATTTTACAAACCCATCAGTTTCTTTATTAAAATTTTGGAACTTTGGTTTAAAGTTATGAACTTAAAGTTTGTCAAGAAACTGTACCTATCAGAGTTTTTTTTATGAGCTATTTGAGAACTTAACATTTTTAAAATTATAATTAAACCAAAATTATGACTGGTAACATTTATATTAAAACAAAAATATTTAAGAAACTTACAAAATTTTGGAACACATGTCCATAACACTTTCAGTATTGACAATGTTTTCCCATATAGTCAAATTTATTAAATAAGTCAATTAATTTTGATAAATCTTTTATGTATCCTTTGAGAAACTCCAGGGCCCTTGGAATTTCCCAAAGTTATTTTAAAGTTTCAGAATTTAATACTGGAAAGCTGTGTTAAACAACAAAAAGCTTAAACAATTTAATTGGATAAAATCACAAATTACTACATAAAATAAAACCAAAGTGACAAAAGGTTTTAAAGGCAAAGAGCACAAGAACTTATCATGAAATAAGTCTTTTAAACCAATTATCTGATGAACAAAACAAATAAACAACAACAAAAAAACCTTTTACAACTTTGCATCAAGAACAGTTAAGTGAAAAAACTTTTAGTAATCCTGTTTGATTAGTAAACCCAGGCAACAATGTGTGTTCAAAAGAACATCTTTATACATTTAGGTTAATAAATGAGTCCAATTATCAGAGCAAATTACACAAAACCCATTTTAGCTTTAACTAAATTAACCAAATACATATTTATGGTTTTCCAGCCAAAACCTTGGTGTATAAAATCTGTATCCTTATCAATTAATGCTGACCAGGGCCTATGCATATTCGGCATAGGTTTCTTTTCACTAGCCACTTAGGGTCCCAGGTTTCCACGTGGCATTTAAAGCCAAGTGGAATCCAGAGAAACAAAGGGTAGTTAGTATTCACTATCTATGTCTAAAAGATATTGTTTCTCCCAGCATGGCCAGGAGGGAAAGCTGCAATAACGAGGAGACATGTAGATCTAGAGACAAATTTAGGTAAAAAATTTGAAGCAAATTTTGAAAATATATTTATCAAAACTTTAGAAAATTTAAGTCACGTGAACTTGAAAAATATACTTATTATTTAATGAGCGTGCATTAATTATAAGCCAATTAAGTACCTTGCACATAAAACAATTACACAAACAGACATGAACGTACAGACATAACATACAGCTTACACAGGCATATATGCAGACATAAACAACAAAAACAAACAAGGATCTTATAAATTTTGTTTAAAATGTAAAAAGTTCACTAATAAAAAAGACAATCAGGTTTAAATTGTGCTTTTTTTCCAAAAAACTTTTTGGTGAAGCTTCTCCTTGCCTAAAAGAAAGCAAGATAGCAAGTTTACATTGTAAAGCAAAGTATGCAAGCCTTTTCAAGAAAATGCAGAGATTTTCTTTCTTTAAGAAAATAGCATAAAACTCTACCATAAAATTTTGTGAAGAAATATATAGATGAGACTAGAAGAGAATTTAGAAGTCTATTTAAAATAACCAAGTGGATGTGAGAAAATTTGAGACCATCTTAGTCTAATTTTTGTTTTTCAAATGAGTTACTGAGCTCAAGAGCTGAGCCAACAATCAGAGACGAAACCATTTGACTCTTGAGGTTTTTAGGAGAAAAGCAGTAGACCCAATAAGGGGTCTGGTTGGCGCCATGGCTGCTTTTCTTCACAAAACTCCAGTCTTTAAAGAAAAAGAGTACCACATGTAGTTAAAAAAAGAACAGCTGCTTTTAAGAGAGGAGAGAAGCATCATGCAGATAAGAAAGAAAAACATGATCAAACCTGAATTTTCTCTGGAGCCACCTTAAGGCCAAAAAAACTGCAAAGCAAAAATCCATTAAGTAATGGCATCCTGTAAATAGGCCCTGTCCTTGTAAAACAAAAGAATATAATCTACGTAATGAATTAAATAAATTGAGGGAAAATCTTTATGAAATTATTGGGAAGCCAAATCTACAAATTTCTGACAAAATGCAGGATTACAATCTGTAACTGCATGTTTTTAACTCTTTAAATAACTTTTAAGGTAATGGCTCCCATCTAGGCTCATCCTCCTCCTAAGACACAGGAAAATAAAAGAAATCACCCTCCTTTAGAGCCTGTTTTATGGCCCCTTGAAAGCCAATCTCCCCAAGTTTTGGGGATTCTTTCTTTTTTGAAAAGGATGACGAAGAAAAAATTTACTAGGAGGCCATTCTTCTTGATGATATTTAGTTGCCTCCTCCTCTAACTTTTCCTGCTCTTCAGAGATTAAAGGATCCTCATCACAGTCATTATTTCTTTCCTTACCCGATGGATTACTAGATGGTAAATTGAGCTTTTGCTTAGAGGCTGCAACCAGGAATAACCTGTCTCGGGACCCATAAGTTGGTCCCTTCTTGTCTGATAACAAAGGGATCTTCTCGGTTAAAGGATCATCATCAAAATCATTAGTTCTTTCCTTATCCAATGAATTACTAGATGTTAAATTGAGCTTTTGCTTAGAAGCTGCAACCGGGAATAAACTGTCTTGGGACCCATACGTTGGTCGCTTCTTGCCTGATAACAAAGGGATCTTCTCGGGGGAGTCATTTCCCGGTGCAGAAAACTTATTTATATTTAATGCCTGTCTTAATGCACTCCAGATGGAAAAGGCAGACACTGGCATATCAGCTCCCCTATGACTTTGATACCAATGCTTCATGTTGTTTCCCACCTGATCCCAGGTTTCCAGATCTAATGTTCCTTCATCGGGAAACCATGGACTCACTGTCTGAACAAACTGAAGAAATTCCATCAACTGTTTCTTACTAACCTTAAGGCCGTTCTTATGTAAAATCTACTTAATAATATCTGCATAGAGACTCCTCTCATTGGAGGCGGTCTGTCCCATCTTTCAGGAACAGATGGAACAACTTATTCAACGATAAGCTCTGGCTTGTAAGCACTCTGTCCTATTCTTTCCAGAACAGAGGGCACTAACTTAAGCGTGTCTTACAGCACTCTGTCCTACCTCTCCAGAACAGAGGGAACTAACTTCTCAAAAGTTCTGACTACTCACCCATCACTTTCCTGGTATAACTACCAGGGGGTCTGCAGGACCCACGAGTGAGGAACCTATCCACATGAAACAAAGAAAGACTTACTTAACTCAGGTCCCTTATTCGGGCACCACTTGCCTGAGACCAACTCTGCAGGATTCGTTGGACCTGAATAGGTGGTGTGGATTCAGTGAAAGGGAAGAGACGGACCACAGATGTCTAGTGCAGGTGTGAACAACAGCCACAAAAATCTTGCTTTATATTTTTTACTTAACCTTTTACATGATGATTTACCTTTTAATCAAAACACTTATTATATCATCTCTACAGAAAAAGAAAAAAAATGTTCCAAAGCAATTATGTTGTGATAAAAGCACCCACTCATGCATCAATAGTTCACCCCAAAGACTGTGGCTTGTAGCCAGGAAACTATACAATAGCAGCACGCTTGGCATTGAAGAGCCTCAGACTTTTAGTTTAAACCATAATTCTTAACCTTCTTAGCTTACAATTTAGCCCTTTTAAAATCTTACTTATACTTACTGTACTTGATTTTAATAACATTGATTAGTTATGGTTAACAACTGAATATTGCTTATACTCTATATTGATCATTTTAACTTATAATCAAAATCACAATGTTTATACCTTTCATCTCCCTGCCAGTAGACTCGGGGAACAGCACAGGGGACAAAGTGAAAAGTTAAATGATCCTACTCAAACTAACAAAAACACACTATACCATTCTTATTATTACTAAGGGAAGAACATGTTCTTGGTAAATCAAGTGAAACTGTGGGAGTGGGAAGAAACAAAGAAATCTGGAACTGGTTGATGATCAAATAGTTATAAACATTACTGCACCCAGACCCACCGTCTCCCTGGGGGAATGTGGATAGAAATCTAACATAATAACTTCATTCCACATGTACAAGAGCATGACCACAGCCACAATGGGTTAATGCACATATCACTAACAAGGAAGATTAATAAGAAAATTAAATGGAGCCAACCCATACTTGGAACATGCATCGAAAACACCTTTAGTACTGACAATGCCCTTTAAATAAACCAGTTGATTCTGATGTATTTTAACATGTCCTTTGAGAAACTCCAGGGAATTTCCCAAAGCCATACTAAGCCAAAAGGTTAGGCTGTTTAATTCTGGGAAGCTTCATCAAGCAACCAAAGGTGAACAAACAAGAAATTCCACGGAGCCGTGCCACACACACTGGACCCCCTTGTTGCCTGCAGTACAGCTCTCAACACCAACCATTCATGAAACTAGTATTTATTAAGTATCACTATTTGCTAATGTTCTGTTCTTAGTGCTGTGGATGTAGCAAAGAGTCAAATAGACCAATATTCTTGCTCTCTTGGCGATTACTTACTAGCTGAGAGAGATGGACAATAATCAAATAAAAGAAGAACGAAAAAGAGAAGGCAAGGGGGATTGGGAATGTCATTATGTTGGGGGTACCATTTTGGATAGACAAGTTAGAAAAGTTCTCCATGAGGTATTGGCAGAAATTAATAAATGAATAAATTAAGCCTAGAGAACAGCTACAAGGAATTGCTGAGAGATTCTTATCCTAGTCGGTTATTTATGTCTTGTTTGAAGCCATAAAATCATTTAGAAGATTTTTGTATCACAAAAGCAAGGGAAAATCAATATTTTAGATTTCAAATGGATATATAATCTCACCATTCTGTAATATTGTATTGAAGTCTACAAAATATGATATTATAGAAGTAAAGGAATGTCTGGCATGCAGACTCAAATTATCAGTAGCATAAGTAGAATATGGTTGCATGTATGGCTTGGGAGCATATTATTATTATTTTTATTTTGGCTGAAATCAAGTTTGTTAACACCACACTTTATAGCCATATTACTTGGAACTCCAAAATAAATTTGAGCAATAATAGTAAATTTTCTCTGCCTGGGTCAAGGAATATCAGCAATTGCTCCAAATGGTTTGGTTCTGATGAGATGATACGAGGATAATGTGACTCAATTAAAAATGTTATATTCAGTTGGCTAGAACATGATACTGTTAAGAACAAGGTCCAGGGTTCAATCCTTGTTCTGGCCAGCCACCCCAAAATTTTAAAGCTCTATATTAGGATACTGGAAGTATAAAGTGCTTCCTTTGGTGGACATTGAGTTATAAGTGGTTTTTTTGTTATATAACAGGAAATGGATAAAAATACCTCATAAATGGCCAGACAACTCTATATGGTGCCAAAATCTGCATCTAGAGAATCTATTGGTTAAATCTCCATTGGTGATGCAGTAACCAGTTACAGTTGTTGGGAAAGGGTATAATCAGAAATTCAGAAAATCTTATTTTGCTGATATTACATGCTATGGTCTAAATGTTGGTGTCCCCACGAATTTATATGTTGGAATTTAACCACCAAGATGATGATATTAATAGGTGGGACCTTTTGGAGATGATTAGGTCCTAAAGACTGCCCTCATGGATGGGATTAGTGCCCTTATGAAAAGGCTTGAGGGAGCAAGTTTGTCTCTTCTGCCCCTTCCACCATGTGAGGAAATAGAGAAGGCACTGTCTATGAGGAACAAGCTTTTACCAGACACTGGATCTGCTGGTGTCTTGATCTTAGGCTTTCCAGACTCCAGATCTGTGGGAAATAAATTTCTATTATTTTTAAATTACCAGTGTGAGGTATTTTGTTGTAACACTCTGAATGGAGTAAGAAAGAAATTAGAACTGAGAAGTGGGTTGCTGCTACAAAAAATACCTAAAAAATGTGAAAGCAACTTTGAAACTGGGTAATAGACAGAGGCTGATAGAGTTTGAAGGAGCAAGCTGGAAAAAGCCTATACTGCAGTGAATGGAGCATAAAGAGCAATTCTTAAGTGACTGTGTCCTAGTGCTTTGTGGAAAGTACAACTCATGAGTGATGAAATAGAATATTCAGTGGAAGAAAACCTCTAAGCTAGGGATTGAGGGTATGGCATGGCTTCTCTTAAATTTTTATAGTAAAATATGAGAAGAGAGAAGCAATTTAGAGATGGAACTTATAATCAAAGGGGAAGCAGAACTTAAAGATTTTAAATATTATTACCCTGTCTATATTGTAAAGAATGGAAAACCATGTTTAGGAAAGAACATCAAGGGTGTGGTTAAATTACTGATAAGAAGATTAGAATGGATAGGCAGAAGTCAGGTGTTATTCATCCTGACAATTGAAGAATGACTCTGAAGGTATCTCAGAGATTATTGGTGCTGCTCTTCCCATAACAGGACCAGAATGCCTAAGAATAGGAGACAGAACGCCTAAGACTAGGGGACAGAACTATGTCAAGGGGGTCCTTGAGCACCCACAGGTCCTCAGCATCAAGCTTCCTCTTGTCTCTGCTCCCTATATTCTGGCATAGCACTCCTCAGCCACCTCAGGTTGGCTCAAGTAGGCCCAGGTGCAGCAGTGATCATCCCCTGGAGGGTAAAGATGATAAACCTTGGCAGCATCTACTTGGGCTATCTCTGCAGGCACACAAAGTGCACCATTTGTGGGAGCATGGCTACTTCCACCTAGATTTCAGAGGATGCTTCAGAAAGCTTTGAGGTTCTGATGGAAAACTGCCACAGGGGTGGGGCCACCTCAGAGAGTCCCCAGTAAGTCAATTCCCAGCAGAGCCATGGGGTTGAGCCCCTGCATTGCCCCACTGATGCATGCCCAGTGGAGCCTCAGGGGTGGGGCCATCCCCAAGACCCCAGAACTGTAGAGCCACCAAGATGTAACTTTAGCCTGGGAAAGCTGTCATGTAGCTGACTCCAACCTGTGAGAGTTACAGCATGAGCTGCACCAAGCAAAGCTATGATGGTGGGGCTGCCCAGAGCCTTGGGGGCCCACCCTCACCTGGTATGTCCAGGAGGTAGGACATAGAGTCAAAGAAGATTATTCTCAAGCCTTAATATTTAATGTTGTTTGCCCTGTTGGGTTTTGGACTAGGCTGAGAATTGTTCCTTTCTGCTTTCCAATTTCTCCCTTTAATAATGAGAATGTCTACCTTATGCCTGTCCTACAATTGTATTTTGAAAGCACATAATTGAGAGTTTCTGAACATAACTGGCTCCATTTTAGGCAAGGCCAAGCATAAAATGGCCTCAATCATTCCCCCCTTCCCTTTATGAGAAACCTCATGATTTCTGAGAAACAGAAACCTCTTTGCTTCTGCAAGGGCACAGTTCTCCACCCTGGTCACATAGGTTCCACATTAACATAGTGCCCCTCCTTGATTGCATCAGCCAGCCCTTGGAGCCCTATGTAGGCTCTCTCACTCCCACACCTGGTGCTGTCCTCCATTTTGAGCACAGGCTGGCAGATTCTTTTCTTTTAATAAAGCTTGATCAGTACCTGGTGATTCAGCTCACTTTCTTTCAATAATCTGTCTGATTTCAAAGATTCACAACTGAAGAGAAATTTGCCTCAGGATGAATCTTACCTTGAGTCTCATCCATATCTGATTTAGTTAATATTTACAAGAGACATTGAACTTAGATTTTAAAGTAGAAGCAAGATAGAGTTAAGACAATTGAGACATTAGGAAAGAATGAATGTATTTTGCAAGTGAGAAGAACAAATTTGGAGACACAAGGAGTAGAATGCTATGATGTGAGTGTTGGTGTTTCCTTAAAATTCATATGTTGGAACTTAACCCCCAAGGTGATAGTATTAAGACATGGGGCTTTTAGGAGGTGATTAGGTCATGATGGCTCTGCACTCATGGATGGAAATGGTGCCTTCATAAAAGGGCCTGAGGGAGCAAGTTTGTCCCTTTCATCCTTTCTGCCATGTGAGGACACAGAGAAGGGGCCATCTTTGAGGAATATAGATTCAACAGATGCTAAATCTGCTGGCACCTTGATCTTGGACTTTCCAGCCTCCAGAACTGTGAGAAATACATTTCTATTATTTATAAATTACCCAGTGTAAAGTTTTTTTGTTATAGCAGCTCAGGTGGACTAAGATATTGTAACTGTCAATATGTTGCATTCTAGGTAGAAATGGTGATGTTGCAATGGACGAGTAGTCCATGAAGATAGGAATTTAAGAACAGTATTTTGAGATCCAGATAAAATGTAATAAGAGCTAACTGACCTTATTTGTTTTTGGTCTGCTACAGAAGTACTTAAAAAGCACAAGACAGTCAGGGTCTTAAATTCTTAGAGGTCAAGAGATCTAGCATGGTATTCAGAGAGCTATGTCTATTGTTTGAGGAAACAAATGATATGGAACATGGAAAAGTGTCTTCTCAAGTGTGGAACAGAGAGAATAATAGTCTATACTGCTCTGAGACCAGAACTTCAACCAGAGACTGAAAGCTTCAGGCAATGAGACGTGGGACTAAAACAAAAAAGAACTCTAATTTTGTTTCATGAGGGAAAAATGTCCATTAGCAAATAGGAACTGGTCATTAGATGTGTCCAAATAATTGTTGAGAGACCATCTACCAAGAATGTCTTAGAACATGTTCCTTGATTCACAAAGTGCTTATACTTGAGGACCATTGACTCAGAACACCCCCAAATACTATCATTCTATAATTGGGTTAATGATGTTTATTAATAATAACAGTTCATACATAGGTTTGTTTCTTTTGGGATTTTTTTTTTCTAATTCTGATGCTAATCTTAGAACATATTTCCATTTCCTGAAAGAATAAAAAATGAGTTAGAGTGCAGAAACTACAGTAAAATAACAGGTTACTCTCGCCCCATTTAGAATGGCCATTATCAAAAACATGGAGAGTAACAAATGCTGGCAAGGATGCAGAGAAAGCAGAACCCTCCTACATTGCTGGTTGGACTGTAAATTGGTGCAGCCATCATGTAGAACACTTTGGAGTTTCCTCAAACCACTACAGATAGAACTGCCATACAATCCAGCAATTGCACTGCTGGGTATGTACCCAAAAGAATGGAAATCATCATGTTGAAGGGATACCTGCACTCCTATGTTCATTGCAGCTCTGTTTACAATAGCCAAGACATGGAACCAACCTAAATGTCTATTGACGGATCATTGGATAAGGAAGCTGTGGTATCTATACACCATGGAATACTACTCTGAAATAAAACACAATGAAATTTTGCCATTCACAGCAACATGGGTGAACTTAGAGAAAATTATGTTAAATGAAATAAGCCAGGCACAGGAAGAGGAATACTGCATGTCCTCACTCATAAGTGGGAATGAAAGAGAGATAGAGATAGATAGATAGAGAGAGAGAGAGAGAGAGAGAGAGAGAGAGAGAGAGAGAAAGAGAGAGAGAGAGAGAGAGAGAGAGAAACAACAATCACACAATCACAGTAATTCATTGAATTTTCAAAAGGAAGGAACCAAACTGAGGCTACCAGAGGGGGAAGAGGGAGAAGGGAGAGGGGTGTTAACGAGTAATTGGTAAAGAGCCACAAAAAATGATTACATTGTGTAATGTTGAATATACTAATTATTCTGATTTGAGCATCACATAATGCACATAGGTATTTATATTCAACATTGTTCCCCACAGATACATACAAACATGTTTCAAAAAATAAAATAAAATATGTATTTTAAAAAAGCCAGGCACAGAAAGGGAAATACTTCATATACTCACTTATAAGTGGGAACTAAGAAAGAGAGAAAAAGAAAGGAAAAAAAAAAAAAGGAAAGAAAGACAGACAATAATACGTTGAACTTTCAAAAGGAGAGAACAAACCTGTGGTTAATAGAAGTGGGAAAGAAGGTGGAAGAGGGGGATTAGGGAGAAATTGTTTAATGGACACAAGGAATGGTTACATTTTGTAATGATGAACATGCTAATTATCCTGATTTGATCATGATACATTGTACACAGGTATATATATTCAACTCTGTACCCCACAAATATGTATAATAATGTTTCAATAAAAAAAAAAAGATAAAAGTGGAACACTTTTTCTTAGGTGGTAGAAATGGCATACACAATAAAAATTTAGAATAAAAATGCTCAGGTAGTAAAATGAATGGCAAATTATATACTTTTCTACCAGCTTCAGAAACAAAGATGTGAATGAGAATAGGATTTGGTTTTGCCAAATGAATTATATTTTTTCAAGTTTTTTTTTCTAGAAATGTCTTTAATATGTTGAGATAAAATACCAAGTGCTTGTCTTGAGGAAAACATAATAGAGCTTGCTTAAAGTTGGGCATTTATCCGCATGCATATGACTGAGAAGAAATCAAGGCAAGCACAGTGATCACTGAAACAGAAAGATTTTTCCTTTGCCTGTGTGCTTTTTTGTTTTTATTTTTTCATTGAAATCCATGGGTATGGATGGAGAAATGTAGAATGCATTGGCTTTCTTATTTGTCTTAGGGGTGGACAATTTATGAGAAAGGTTGGAAAGAAAATAAAGACTGTGACTGCTTTATCTCAAGTGGGTGATATTTGAGAATCAGTGCAATTTTGTAGACAGCATTAAAAAAATTATTAGACTCTGATAACTAAGAGATTTAGTAAGTCATGTCTTTTGATGTATCTGATACACTCTAAAAAAGCAAAAGTCCTGTGCTAGTCTATACAAATATTAAATTTTTCATTAGCATTGTTTTGGATGAATGAAATTAATCTTTAAGACTCCAATTCCAGCATAAATATTACATTCAGACAATGAGATTAAATAAAATCTTTGATCACTTCAAACACTCATTTGAAAGAAAAAATCAGGAAGAATAGGGTATGCTTGTTAAGAAGAGAGTTTAAGTTGAAAATAAAAATATACCTGTCAATTCCACATTTAAATGAGGTGGAATCATCCTAAGTGTCCATCAATGTATGAATAAATAAAGAAAATGTGGTGTTAAAAAATGTGTGTATATATATATATATATCAAATATCCAGTTACATCTGATATGGAATGATTCTTTTTGTTTTGTTTGTGTTTTAGCTGGTATCTCTGTGTTTGTAGGCCTAAAAGAATGGTTACATGTTGTCATGGTCTCCATGAGTAGGAGTTAAGCACAGAAATAAAAATCTCTACCATCACTCGCTCTGTAAGCAAATCAACATTTAATCTCATAAAATGGATTAGATTTATATTTTTCTAGTTATCTCATATAACGGAAATGATGAATGCAGTTTTTTAAAAAAACATTGATTATGGGATTTCCCTATTTTGACTAGGCACAATCACTCCTTACCTTTTGTTGCTATTTATTCTTCCTGATTCATGGTAGCTAAGATGGATGCCCTTTCCTGTAGCCACTGGGCAAGAGGTACTAGGACCCCTGCCTCCTTGATAGGAGCAGACAGAATCATTTCTGAGTTTTATTTATTATCACATGTAAATTGTGCTGTGATATTTACAACTTTTATAAGGAAGAAACTTGACAGGAGGAAAAAGGCATATGTTGAGACATTCAGCTTGTACCGAAATGCTCAGTCTTGGTACTGTTAGGTTCGGTGAGATGGAGAAAAGGGAGAGAGAGACAGAAACCTGAGCCAGGTGCTTTTTCAGCCAGTAGCTTTTATTCCACTAACATGGAGGGGAGACTGAGCCAGATCAGTTCCCCAGAACTAAGGAAAGCAGGGGGGTTATAAGACTGTTAGGGAGGGTTCAGAGTAATAGGAAATTTTGAAATCAGTGGTATGCAAGGTGACACAGTTCTTGTGGTCTGATAACATCTGGTAAGTTAAGTCATAGGCTCCCGATGAGCCACTATGTCAGTACAAAGCATTCCAACCCAAAGCCTGCTAGACACAACCCACAAGACGTTCCCTTGATGATAACAGTACTGTTTACTCCTTCCCAGGAGAGGAATCTCACTTTACAGAGAAGAAAGGAAAATGAGAGAGGGGGAAGGCTCATCATGGCTGTGCTGAAGCTCAGGCAGCCATGAGACCCAACAGGTACAGTGGCAAGCTCGCCACTTATGAAGCTAGTTTGTTATTTGTGAGAGCTGAGTTTTGAGAATACTAAACTCATATATAAGAACGTATATATATATGTGTGTGTATATATATACACACACACATACACACACACCCTTTTATGTAGTTAAGGAGTATTAAATAATTGTGGATTATTTTCAAATGATTAGCAGCTCCTCACGTGTAGTGTACACTTGCAAAGCTCTCCATTCTTTCTCTCTCCCAAAGACTCACGCATCAAAATAGTGGGCATGTGAGATCTTACCATCACCCCCTTTCTTTCATCATGAAATAACTTACTATGAATTTATCTTTATTACATTTGTCATCACAAGAGAACCAGTTCTTTTAAGTTATTCCCACTTCTCTGCACTCTTTTACCCAAGGACAGTGTATTTCTTTTTTACTGACTACAATTCTCACCTATTTTTAGTGCCTAAAACCCTACCATGCCATCTTTTGAAAATTGTAATCTTTCATGAAGCAAATCTCTTACATCTCCTATATCAACTTCTCTAAATGTTCTCTGTACTTTCTTGTTCTATCTGAAACCCACCTCTCACCTCAGAGCACAATGTTTCCCCTGCCCAGTCATTTCATGTGGTAGATTTTTTTTCTCTCCCACAACTTTCCTCTTGCCTAAAAATCCCTAGATTTGAATCTTACACCATCAAGTAAATTCACCTGCTACCTCTACCAAATTTATATCAGTCTCTCATTCCTTGAGGTATTTTTAGTTCCTGCTCTAATGTGTGTGTGTGTGTGTGTGTGTGTGTGTGTATGAATATAAAACACATAACATACTTGGAATTTTAATATCCACCTAGGTGATTATTATCTTCCCATCTGTAACTGTACCCAATCATCTTACTCTCTACCCAACCACAGCTACTCACTCCCCTGCTCATTCCTAATAACTGCAATCCCTCTGTGATCTCAATTTCAGGTATCTCATTCTCTTACTACTGACCTCTACTTCTCCAATTCCAGAAATCTTTGAAACCTCTTCCCTCCTTATGTCTGTCCTCACATCACAGAATAAATTCCATGGTCCAGAATTATAATAACTCTCTTGAATATACAGTCTGCCGTCTTATGATTCTGCATCTGCAAAGTCAACAAATTATGAATCATCAAGCCTCATGCCTTCTAATATCACCCATATGCTAGTAACTCTCCAATTTATTTTTCCAGCCTGTACATATTTCATAAACTTGAAATTAAAAATTCAGTGGCCTACACATTGTCTCTATTTGGATATCTAATAGGAATCACAAACTTTAATATGTTCCAAACCAAACTCCTCCTTTCTCTCTCAAAACCACCTTCTATAGTCTTTCTTATCTCTTTAGTGGCAACTCCATTTTCTCTTTTCCCTCAACCAATTTTCAATCTCGTCCTGTTGATTGTATTTTCAAAATAGATCCAGAATCTCCCTTTTCTTATCACCACTTCTATTTCTACCACCCGAGTCCAAGTTGCCACCACATGACACACTATATCATCCCAATATCCTCCTAACTGCTCTTCCTGCTTTCTCTTTTGTCCTACAAACTTTATTCTACCAAGAGCAATTTAGAGAAAAATTTATAAAACTCAAGTCACACAGGTCTGTTTCCTCACATGACCTTCCATCTCATTCAGAGTATATTCCAAAATTATCTTCAAATTCTACATCATTAACCCTGATACCTCATTTGGCTTTATCTCTTACTACTCTTCTCCCTTTGTCAGTTCCCTGCCCAGCTGCCATGCTTTCCTTTGAATAGTTGACCTCAGGACTGCTGCAGTTGATGATTACTGTCCCCTCTTCCAGGAGTTCTCTGCACTTAGATATATATGACTCATTCCTTTACTTTGTTTAAGTATTTGCTCAAAGGTTTTTATTCTTAGTATAAACCATTCCCTCACCATAAAAATCCCAAGCTCAGCCAAAGCCCATGTACATTTTCTCCTTTGCTTCATTTTCATCTGTATCAATGATCAAATCTGACATAATATATGTTTCAATTATTTGCTCACTGTCTTACTTCCCACTAGAAGAATTTATATTCTAAGAGGGTGAAGTTTTTAGAAATCTTTGCCTCTGCTCTATCTCTGGTGCTGAGAAGTCTGGCATGTGTATAGTAAACATTCAATAAATATTTGTTGAATGAATGAATACATGACACACTAGAAACTACAGAAGGATACTATTTTTCACCATGAAGTGTTGATCATTTTGTGGATTTTTTTTGTACACAAAGAAAAATATTGATATCTACAAAGTAAAAAAAAATCTTCTATGATGCACATGTATTTATTTAACCAATATTTGTAAACAACTAAAAAGGGCAAGGCAATATCTTAAGTTGGTAACAGAATGGAGCAATAAAACACACTCTATGTCACTGGGGCTTAGAATGACAAACTTTATTATTGCAACATACACAAATAAATGTACAGTTTCTGCATTTATAAGAAATATGAAAAAAGGTTCACAATTGGCAAATATTTTAAAATTAATTCTATTATATGACTATAAAATGTCTAACTAAAAATAGTTTGCATTTTTTAACATATTTTGAGGTTTTATTGTTTTTCAACTTTACCAAAAGCAGTACTTGATATATTCTAGGCTTTTCCAAGTCCGTAAAGCAGTGATTCTAATTAGTAATTGTTCATTAATTGTAATTTAATTCAAATATTTCATTCATTAATGTATTGGAACTTGACATATTTCATATAATACATAATTTATATAAAAACTTTACAAAACATATAGCTTTAATTTAAGTACATGTGTAAATTTTATATTCATTTTATTCACATAATTAATCTCTGTTAGGGAAAAGGTTTTTCAGGAAGTGAATGTTATACAACAAGAAAGAAATGCTAAGAAAATTAGAAATATCTCAAACATATTGGCTCTTGGGAGAGATATAAGCTGAGCAAATTATAAAATGGATAAAGATTTATAGTGTTTTGGGCATCTTTAGTACCAATTTTCTAAAAGATAAAATATGCATTATTTATGCATATGAGATTGCTGATGATCAGAGATTGAATTGCAGGAGTCTAGTAAACATTTAGAAAAAATGAAATTTATTTTCTCTCCTTATGAAAGATAATTACCATGTTTCAAAATATTGATGTTAGCTAGCATATATCATGTAGTTTGACGATCAATAAGAAAAATATTTTCGGAAAAATAAGTTTCTGAAGTAAAATGTTTCTATTTATGAAGTGACAAATGTCTTAAGAACTCAGCTTTGAGTGACATTTAATGATGTGTGCTTCTGCATGACATAAAGCACATCAAGGTCTACAGACAATTGCTATAAACGTCTACCAAATACTGACGGCATCTGAGCATGGGTTTCACATGTTTTATAAGATTTGCTTCCTATTATTTCTAATGACCAATTTTCCACCCACCTGAGCTTAGATTACAATCATATGGATTTGTAATTATGATTTATAGCATAAACAGGTGGATTTCCTAGGTGATCAGTGAAGCAGCTAATTTTATTCTACAACATAACACTACAACTCTTGTTGTGCAACAATGCCTCAATGCCTGTCCTTCTGAAAACTCCCTACAATCTGTAATTTAGATCTCCTTGTACCAGCAGAATATAAATTTTGGGAAAAAAAAGAAATTGAATCTATTAAAATAGTTTTAAAAGGTCTGAATTTATGCAATTAAACTTAAGGCATAATGCAGTTTTTCTTTCTTTTTAAATGCAATTTGCTTGTCTTCCGAAATACAGGTTTTATTGTAACAGAGAGAGGACTCATCCACATAGGAAGTTAGAGGATATCATAACACTACAAGAGGTAGATGTACATATAAACGGGTAAATTGAGAGTAAAGGAAATAGTTAAGTAGCTATCTTGGGAGTGATTGATGACCTTTTGATGGGTGATGGCTTTCTTTAGTAATATTTGCTATTGTAAAAGTTCCTAGAGTAATTTGAAACCTGGTTTGTACTAATGGCATCCAGCACTCCATTTCTTTTTCACTTTCAACTGATTTTTTTTTCCTTCTTATTTTACTAAGAATATAGAAGAAAATCAGAGCCAATTTTTTTGGTTCTTCCATTACATCAACCAGAATAATTTTGCATGTTATGGGTCTTGTGTTCTTCCTCATTATATTGGATAAGCTCTCATGCTCTTACAACCAGTTCACTGAATCCCACACCTGCTTAACTATATGGACGTCTCCAGGAATTCTCTCCTCTGTCTTCTCTGTAATAAATTTTTAAAATTTTACCAGATTATTTTTACCAACATACCTATGCTCTCAATGTTAAAAGTCATGCCTCTCTTTACTCCTTATCCCTGCCAACTACAATCCTGTTTCTCTAGTTCCTTTTCTTAGCAAAACAACTTGAAAGGTCATTTATACTTACTGTCCTCACTTCTTTTACTATTATCTTTTCTACCTGGCTAATCCAGAATTATTTCTCTTAAGTCTACTGAAACTGTTCTTAAAAAAACCCTGCCAAATCTATTTATCTATAAGTAATTCTCATCTTAATGAGCTCTATCTGGTACAGTAATCTGGCTGATTTTGAAACCCTTGGCTTCTAGGACCCAATTCTCCTTTGATTCTTCTATTATCTCTCTAGTAAGTCCTCTGGTCACTTTTGCATGTTTCGCTTTCTATTCTTGTCCCTCAAACTTCTAAGAGACTCAGGGCTTGGTCTTCCATCCTCTCTTCTTTTTTTATCTACGTTTATTCTTGATGAGATTCTGTTAAGTCATGCATAGATGCTGATTAAATTAAATATAAATTGATGTTCAACACCTCCTTTATATCCAGATGAATATATCCACCTGCTGTTTCATATTCCCACCATGGATGTTTACAAGGCTTCTTAAACTGCTTTAGGTACTCTGCTCAAGTGTCATTTTATCATAGAGGCATTTTTTTGTCACCTTGTGTGAGGAAAATAGAGTAGTTTAGCCAGGCCCCCTCACCTCAGGTCTGGCTGGGTGGGGTGCAGCACATTCTTTGTAAACAAGTTGTGTGGGAGTAGAGTTAGTGTGCATGAGCACCCATGTATCTTTTAGCTTGTTATTTTTGCATGCTCTTCAGTGTGTCAGCAGCAGCTCTGAACTTCTTGTCAGCAGAGGTCATGTCTAGAAATAAAGCCTATTATTTCTTCAGCCATGGCTCCAAGGACCTTTTCCTGTTATCTAGCTCATAGACCTGTGTTTGAAGGGTTTGTGACCCAGTCTGGACAACAGCCCCAAGGAGTCTGTGAGCTCCAGACCCAGCCTTAGCTCTACAATTGGCATAGTCGGCAGGATTCTGAGCAGGGACAGGAGCCAAAGCCCCTTGGGAGAAGGAGTAAATGTGACTACTTTTGAATATGTTGCACCCTGTGGTCACTTTCCTGTTGACTGGGATCTGGTTGCAGCTCACTATACTGCAAGTCAGCACAGACCAGGCACTACAGCTGAGAACCCCTTGGTAGGGGGGAGGAAATGTGGCTATCCTTGAGTACATGGTGCCTGTTGGTCACTTTTCTGTTGACCAGAGCATGGCAACTGCTCACTATACTGCAAACTGATAGAGATTTGAAGCAGAAAGCAGAGTTGTTGGAAGTGCAGATAAATGTCCTGGAGAATGACATGCAGCGACTGGCCACTCCTGCCTCTCACACCACGGAAGATGACAAACCCAGTGGTGAGTTGGGGGAGACTGTTTGTCTCCAGGCACGACCTGTTGTGCATCAGAAAGTGAAATAAAAGCAGCCTATGGGACCAGGTGGACCACTGGTGGGCAATCCACAGGGGACCCAATTCACTACCTATGTCCCATATACCCAGGTTGAATTAGTTGACTTGGGGAGTCAGTTCTGGAAGAAACAGGGGGAGGCCTCGGCTGCTTGGCTGCTGCAGTTATGGGACCTAGGGATGGATAGTGTGGTTTGCTCTGGTGAGGAGGTGGAAAAATTGGCCTTCATTACCATACACCCATCCCTGAGGCAGTGGCTGCAGAATAGAAGGGCCAGGTAATCACTCGGTAATGGAATGGGTGAATGCAGTTGCCCTAACTGTGAGGAGGAATGCTGGAAAACTGCCCAAGATTGCTAGTAAGTGGCAAACATATGCTGAGTTGGTTCACATAATTCGGGAGCTGGGGATGCGTCAGTCCATGTTTATTGTGAACACCCGTGGCCTGGATGATGAAAATTTTATAGGCTGTATGAGAGTCATAGTGCTGCAAAATGCCCCATCAACATCCTTTGGGTCACTGATGGCCATACTGGCCCCATACTTTGGTCATCCTATACCTGAGGTAGCGAACATGATAGCCGGCTTGGGTGAAGTAGAGGATAGGAGACAAGCAAAAGGGGTCCTAAAGGTTACTAAGACCAACCCCCCAAGAAATAGTGGGGATTTTATCCTGAAGGTACCAAGCAAGACTAGCCATAAGCAGATGTGGGTTGATAGCAAGAAAACTGACCAGCAGCCAAATGTGGTCCTGTTTGCCCTGTGGCAGCAATTGCACCCTGAACAGCATTTCGCTAAATGTCTGGGAACAGGTAACAAGGTATGCTCAGTGGATTTAAAGGATTTTTTGGTTGCTCCTGAGGAGGTGGATGAAATGTTCCATTTCAATTAGGGAGCAGGACAAGGTACTTGTCTTGTGAGGGCAGGTGAGGACCAGAGGCCTCACGTTGAATTAGCAATACATTGGTCGGGGACAAATGTGCAGCATGTTTTGGTGTTGGGGGATACATGTGCACAATGTAGCTTGATATATGGCAATCCAGATAAGTTTCCAGGGGTCACAGCTCACATAGATGGCTATGGAGGACATACTACTGAGGTGAAAGCTGTATCATTGCCATTGGGCATAGGATGATTGCCCCCTCGTGTATATACTGCATATATATCCCCAGTAGCTGAATACATCTTGGGTATGGATATATTTTATGGTCTACACTTGCAAACAACAGTTGGAGAGTTTTGGCTGCGAATACAGAGTAAAGCCTGTGTTACGGGGATATGCTAAACATGACCCACAGGTGTTACCCAAGCCAAGACAAGTAGTTAATGTAAAGCACTGTTGCCTACCAGGAGGGCATGCAGAGATAATGCCACTAAATTGGAATTAGAGAAAGTTGGCATTATTCATCTGGCTCAGAGCCCATACTCTGGTATGGCCAGTGAAAAAACCTGATGGTACTCAGAGAATGACTGTAGATTATTGAGAACTGAACTAAGTAGTGCCTCCTTTGCATGCAGCTGTACGTTCAGTTCACAACTTGATGGATCAGCTGATGACTCAGCTGGGAACTTATCATTATGTATTGGACTTTGCAAATGTTTTTTTCTCTATTTCAATCTTGGCTGAGAGCCAATATCAGTTTGCCTTCACCTGGGAAGGGAGAAAATGGACCTTTCAAGTATTGCCCCAAGGTTATCTGCATAGCCCAGCCATCCATCATGGCTTAGTGGCTGGGGACCTAGCCAAACGGACCAGGCCCAGTATGGTTACAATGTTTTACTACATTGACAATGTGTTGTTAACCTCTGATTCTCTTGCATATTTAACCCAGGCACCTCCAATGCTGCTAAGTCATTTGGAACAATGTGGGTGGGCCATGAACACAGCAAAGTTCAAGGACATGGGCTGTCAGTAAAATTCCTGAGAGTGGTCTGGTTGGGTAAGATGAGAGTCATCCCAGAAGCTATTATAGACAAGATACAGGCATACACTTGACTCCCAACTGTAGCTCAGTTACAGATATATTTGGGACTTCTGGGGTATTGGAAAGCTTTTGTACCCCATACAGCCTAAATGGCACACCCATTGTATGCATTAACAAAGAAAGGAGCACCCTGGGATTGGACTGAGGAAGTAGAACAAGCTTACTGATCTACAAAAAGGGCAATACAGCAAGTACAGGCTTTACAAGTGGCTGATCCCACTAAGCCTTTTGAATTAGACGTATGTATAACCCAAGAGGAGTTGGGATAGGGTTTGTGACAGAGACAAGACTGATTCTGAACACCTATAGGATTCTGGTCTCAGCTCTGGAAGCACGCTGAAGTGAGTTATTCTCTAATAGAAAAACAGTTAGCAGCTGTGTATTCTGCCTTGATGGCCACTGAAGCTATCACAGGAACTGCCAAAGTCCTAGTAAGGACCACATACCCCATAATAGATTGGCTGTGCACATGGACAACCAACCCTAAAAAGGGTATAGCTCAGACTCCCACTCTGTCTAAATGAGGAGCATATATAGAACAAAGAAGCACTGTGTCAATCAGTCCTTTGTCCAAAGAGTTGCAAACTGTGCTAGGCCCAGTAGAATTTGTGTAGGAATCTTTGACACAATCCTTACCCATGGAGGTGGAGGCTACACCTTTCCATGAGGGGCAGGGACCTATCACAGAGCAAGCTTGGTATAAAGATGGCTCTAGCATGGGACCCTCAGCATCGTGGACAGCTGTTGCTGTCCAGCCCTTAACAGATAGTATGTGCTATGAATACAGCACAGGGCAAAGCAGTCAATGGGCTGAATTGAGAGCAGCATAGATGGTGATAAAAAAAAAATGAGCCTGGGCCATTAACCATCTGTACTGACAGCTGGGCTATGTACAAAGGTTTAAACCTTTGGATCTTTACTTGGAAATATCAATGGTGGATGATAGGCCACTGACCCCTGTGGGGAAAAGCCATATGGCAAGAATGTAAATATTCTCTTACCGGCCCCAACTTGTTTACAACAGGGACAGACAGTACAATAGGAATGGCCTTGGAGAATAGAAGCCCCCCATATATACTGGGTAGGTCTAATAGGGCCTTGGGGGAAAAGGATTAGAAGAAAACTTACAAGTTTCACCTTGGGTGACAAGTACTTGGCCTCCTTGAGTAAAGGTAACATAGTCTGGAGCAGATAAGTGCTCTCTTCCAAAGGATACATTCATATTATCATTATGGCCAATTATGAGTTACCCTATACTGTTAGATGTAGAATGTACAGATCCAACAGTGTTAGCAGATAAAGTATGGTATCATAAACCAGGTAAGATACCTATTCCTGTAACCATCCTTTCTCAGGATAGCAAACTGGCATTTATCTTACCAGAGGGGTGAGAGCTTCCCCTGATGGTATGAATAACCCTTCTGTCTTTTTGCTCATAGTGTTCTGGCTGCAGGCACCACACGAGAGTCGTGTGATCAATGTGTCAGCTTACTGAATATGCACTGAACTTCCCATCAGTATGACTACAAGATTCCCATGGAAAATCACACCAATGATGACTACTAACCAGACATGTGTGGTTAATAGTTGAAAGGACAGAATACAGGACAAGCCTTAAGGCATATTGAACAGACAATATGTTATATGAATGTAAGGGTCATTTATCCTCGCTAAGGGAACACTGCAGAAGATTCTGAATGCATAGAATGTATGGCGAGGGACCCCAAAGGGGTGGATTGTGAGGAAAATAAAGTAGTTTAGTCAGGCCCCTCACCTCAGGTCTGGCTGGGTGTGGTGCAACACATTCTTTCTAAACAAAAAGTTGTGTGGGAGTAGAGTTAGGGTGCATGTGCACCCGTGTATCTTTTGGCCTGTTTCTATTTTTGTTTGCTCTTTGGTGTGTGAGCAGTGGCTCTGAACTTCTGTTCAGCAGAGCTCTCTTCTAGAAATAAAGCCTATTATTTCTTCACCCATGGCTCCAAGGACCTTTTCCTATTACCTAGCTTGTAGAACTGCATGTGAAGGGTTTGTGACCCAGTCTGGACAATGGGCTTGATGGGTTTGTGAGCTCCAGATCCAGACGTAGCTCTACACCTTGCATTAAACAATACCCACATTACTCTCTAACCTTTATTGTTCTACTTAATACCATATATATTATATATTTTGTTTTTTTGTTGGACTTAATCCCCTTTAACACTCCAGAAAAACTGGAAATTTTTTTTGTCACAATTATACCTTCAGTGCTTATTACAGTACATAACATACAATAGACACAATAAATATTTGTTGAATGAATAAACAAAATAACAATATAGTGTAAAATAAGATTGTACTGTACAGACTCCAGGTAGCAACACCAGTAAAAATGGCACACTAGGTAAAATGGCCAATTCCTTACACAGAAACATTAATAAAACAAATAAAAGTCATCTAAATCAACTTTGCCTAAAGTATGGAAAACTGTTGAAAGACTTAAATTGACCAAGGAAATGCTGAAGAAATAAGTGACTCAAACATGGTAGGAGAGTTTGTGGTGTGTAATGTAATGTAACTTGCAATGTAATGTAATGTTTTATCTTCCTTTCTGGCATGGCTTCAGTCTTGAAGATGGAAGCCCATGTTCCTTGTGTGGCTTCATGTTTCATGGGGAAACAGACTGAATCTTCTTGCAGAGAAATTGTGTCTGTCTGTCTTGATCTGTCTGGAGGTTCCCCAAGGGACTGATGCATAGGGCTTCTTTGCTTCACCCATCTCCAAGCACTCTTACAGAAGAAAAGTAGCCGATCAGAGAGTACTCTTTAGAAACATTGAAAGCTAAATGAACATGCTGTTGCTGCCTGGGACAAAATATTACAGTTCAGGAAAACAATTTTCACACTGAAAGCCTAGGAGGAAAAGCTGAGGAGAGTTATTTTGAAGAATAAGAAGTTAGAAAAATCTCTCATTTACGATGGGGGATCTAGAAAAACATGTCAAAGCCGGGGCAAAATTCATGCTCAAAAAAGCAAACAAACATAGAAACAAACAAGCAAAATGAAAAAGACTTTAAACTTTCACCTCAAGCTGAATTTTAGACTCTGGACATGCAGAAAGTAAAGACTGAGGAAGATTTGTAAATAGCATGGCTAACTGTTGAAGGACTGCTCCAATAAAGCCAATACAACCAATCAGTCAATCTGCAAAGACTGGTAGAAACTTTTTTTTTTTAAGCAGGGGGCGGGGGGGTAGTGCTCAAGTATTTAGGGAAATCTATTGTCAAACCAACAGCTGACCAAAAGTTAAAAGAACAGAGACTTTAGGGACCATATATGATTAAAAATACAGTCTTCATAAAATGCTTTGAAGTGCTACTAAGCAAGCTAACAAGTACAACCCATAGTAGGCAACAAGAAACCCTGAGGATGGGGAAGAATATGATTTTCAGAGTTACGTCATTGTAATACTCACAAAGCCCAGCTTTCAAAAAAAATCACACATCACAATAAGAAACAAAACACTGTGGTCTATTCACCAGAACAAAATATATTAACAAAAAGTGTATCTGAGCAAACACAGACATTAGACAAAGACTTTAACTCAGCTTTCTTCAATATGCTCAAAGAACTAAAGGAAATCATGAAAAGAAAATAAAGAACTGAAAGAAAGATATTTTAACAAATATAGACAAAGTATCAATAAAAATAGAGAAATTATAAAAAGGAAACAAAAATAATTTTGAAACTGGAAAATACATTAACAGAAATAAAAAAAGAATTACTACAAGTGTTCTCTTTTTCAGCAAATTAGAGCAGGCAGAAGAAAAAATCAACAAGCTTGAAGATGTCACATAAAATAATTAATCTGAGGAGCAAATAAAATAAAATAAAGAAAAATGAACAGAGCTCAAGAGACACATGGGATTCCTTAAAAGTACTAACATATGCATTATGGCAGTTTCAGAAGGAGAGGAGTGATAGAAAGTGTGAAGAAGACTATTTCAAGAAATAATGGCTGAAAATATCTACAATTTTATTTAAAAATATGAACAAACAGATCCAAGGAGCCCACAAAATTTCAAGCCATATGATGAAATAAGAACACTGGCAGAGGTAGCTACATAGGTAAATATAAAAGGCATTAGTGTGTTTTTGGTTCATAACTTATCTTTTTTTCTTTATTATTTCAAAAAAGTACATAAAAACAATTAATTATGAGGATATGTTAATAGGTATACAAGACATAAAGAAATAATTTGTGAAAAAGCACACAAATGAGGAGTAATAGAGTTGTATAGGAGCAAAGATTTTGTATATTATAGAAGCTAACCTGGTGTTAATTCATAGTAATATGTTATATTCAAGTTAATTGTAATTCCCATGGTTACAACTAAGAAAATAATTTAAAAATATACAGAAAAGAAAATGAGAGAGTAATAAACAAAAAGGACAGTATAAAATCAATTAAACAGAAAAGAGGGCAATAATAGAAAAATTGAGAAACCAAAATAAATATGACATATAGAAATCAAATACCATTCTTAAACACTTCCAAAAAATTGAAGAGGAGGGAATACTTCCAAACTCATTCTTTAAGGCCAACATTAACCTTATTCCAAAACTGGGAAAAGATACAACAAAAAAATAAAACCATAGACCAATATCCCTTATGAGCATAGTTGTGAAAATCCTCCACAAAATACTAGCAAACTGAATCCAACAATACATTAAAAGATTATTCACCATGATCAAATTGGATTAATTCCAGAAATGCAAGGATAGCTCAATATATGAAAATTAATAATGGTGACACATCACATCAACAGAATGAAGAAAAAAAACCCATATGATCATTTAAATAGATGCAGAAAAGCAATTGATAAAATCCAATACCACTTCATGACCAAAAACATGCAACAAACTAATTATGGAAGGAATGTACCTCAACACAATAAAGGCCATATATGACAAACCCACAGCTAATATCTTACTGAATGATGAAAAATTGGATCTGGAACAAGGCAAGGATGCCCACTTTCTCCCCTCTTATTCAGTATAGTACTGGAAATTCTAGCCAGCCCAATAAAACAAGAGAAAGCAATAAATGACATCCAAATCGTAAAGGGAGAAATCAAACTACCCCTATTTTCAGATGACATGGTCATATACACAGAAAACCCTAAAGACTCCACCAAAAAAATTACTACAACTAATAAATGAATTTAGTATAGTGGCAGAATACAAAATCATCACACAAAAAATCAGTAGACTTCCTATATGCTAATAACAAAATAGCCAAAGAGGAAATCAAGAAAATAATCCCATTCACAATAGCTACCAATAAATGAAGTACCTAGGAGTAAACTTAGTCAAGGAGGTGAAAGACCTCTACAGTGAAAACTATAAAACATTAGTGAAAAACATTGAAGAGGGCACACATAATGGAAAGATATCTCATGTTCATGGGTCAGAAGAATTAACATCATCAAAATGTCCATATTTCCCAAAACAATCCACACATTCAATACAATCCCTAACAAACCATCAGTCACATTTTTCACAGAAAAAGAACAAAAAAAAACTATTAAAATTTGAATAACCACAAAAGACTCCATATAGCAAAAACACTCTTGAACAAAAAGAACAAAGTTAGAGACTTCACATTTCCTGACTTTAAAGTATATTATAAAGCTATCATAACCAAAGCAGCATGGTACTGGCATAAAAACAGATGGATTGACCAATTGAACGGAATAGAGAGCCCAGAAACAAACCCACACACTCACAGTCAACTGATTTTTCCAAAGTTCCAAGAACATTCAGTGGGGAAAGTTTTGCTGGGAAAACTGAGTATCCACATGCAGAAGATTATAAATAGACTACTATCTCTCACCATATACACAAATCAACTCAAAATGGATAAATTTAACACCCCAAACTATGAAATCATTAGAAGAAAACATATGGGAAATGTTACATGAAATGGGAGTGAGTAGTGCTTTTTTTGAGCAAGACTATGAAGGCACAGGCAACTAAAGCCAAAATATGCAAATGTGACTACATCAAACTAAAAAGCTTCTATACAGCAAAGAACACTATCAACAAAATGAAGAGACTACCTACAGAATGGGAGAAAGTGTTTGCAAACCACACATCAAATAAGGTGCTAACATCCAGAATATGCAAGGAACTCAGACAACTCAACAGCAAATCAAACAAACAAAAACCAAATAGCCCAATTAAAAAATGGAGAAAGGACCCTGTAAAGCTAGGGCTAGTTCTCACAGACCGCCCGAGGCCATTGTCCAGATTGGGTCACAAACCCTTCACATGCAGGTCTACGAAATAAGTAACAGGAAAAGGTCCTGGGAGCCCTGGGTGAAGAAATAATAGGCTTTATTCAATGCTAGGAGCAGCCGCCCTAATGGCTTCCCAGAGCGTCTCTAGAAGCTTTGTGTGTATCAGAGCCCTTAGTCTGTTATACTCAAGTCCATAATCGAAGAAACCTCTAGCAGTGGCTGCAGCCCAGAGTAGAAGCAGTGGGAAGGGAAAGGAGGAGCCTTAACATGGCCACCACTGGCCCCACCCACAACAGATACTCAGCAATATTCTGAACATCCAAGGGCCCCTGACCAATTTTTTATATTTTCCCAACAGACCCAAACAGACTTTTCCTAAAATAAGATATACAAATGGCCAATGAGCACATGAAAAAAAATGCTGCAAATCACTAATCATCAGGGAAATGCAAATGAAAACCACAATGAGATATTATTTCACCCCTGTTTGAATGGCTATTATCAGCCAGACAGAAAACAACAAATGCTGGTGAGTATTCAGAGAAAAGGGAACCCTCCTTCATTATTGGTGGAAATATAAATTGGTCCAGCTATTGTGGAAAACAGTGAGATGGGTCCTCAGGGAACTAAAAATAGATCTACCTTATGATTCAGCTCTCCCACTACTGGGTTGTATTGGTCCATTTAGATTGCTTGTAACAAAATTTCTCAAACTGGGTGATTTATAAAGAAAATGAAATGCATTGCGTACAGTTTCTGAGGCCCAAATAGTCCAAAGTCCATCTGGTGGTGGTGACGGTGACCCAGGAGTGTCACATAGCAAGATGATAGAAGCAGAGAGAGCAGACAGAGAAAACAGACTCCCCTCTTCTTTAAATGCGCTCAGAACCATGCCCCTGACTACCATTTTTAATCCATTCACTATAGTCCTACAATTTTAATCTCCTCTTGAAAGCTCCACCTTTCAATCACCGTAATAGGATCTCCCACCCTCTTAACAGTCACACTGGGGATAAGTTTCTAATACATAAATCTGGGGGACACAATCAAGCTTCAGTGAGTTTTGGGAGGACATAATTCAATCCACTACATGGATGTATACTCAAAGGAATTGAAATTAATATATCAAAAAGATGCTTGCTTTCTCATGTCCATTGCAATGCTGTTCACAATCACTAAGAAATGGAGTGTCAGGCTGCGTCACAGACCCTTCTGCCCTGTCCTGTGCTGATCCTGATTCAGGTAAGCAAAAGAAAAACCAAGCAGCCGTTGACAAAGTGGACATACTTTATTTTAGACGTGATCTCTGCCGACTAGCGGTTCAGAGCTGCTGCCTTCCATACTGAACAGCACACACAAATGGCAACAAGCCAAAGGGTATATGGGCATGCATGCTCACTAACTCTACTCCTGTGTAACTTGTTTACAAAGGATTTGCTGAATCATACCCAGCCAGATATGAGGTGAGAGGACCTGACTAAACTAA